>NC_081413.1:408140136-408387636 GCF_030272615.1 Cryptomeria japonica | reverse complement strand
CTGTGCCTTTTATACCTGTGCGTGCCTCCACATCTTCCGCATATGTCTAACATGGCATGCGCATTTGCTTGGTAATTTCTAAGTCTCTTTTTTTTTTTAGCCTGCGCATGGTTTTGGATTTATTTGGCAATTTTTTAAAACTTCTCACTTGGTAAAATAATTGCCCTACTGGAAATCTTTATTCTGAGTAAATACACCGGTTGTTGGATTATTTTTTATCTTCGATAATAGTTTGCTAAAAGATCATTTTCACTTTCAATTGTACAATCCCCTTTGATAGAAAATTTTACCCATACTGGTAAAATCATTAGCCCTTCTTGCTATAGCGGTTCATCTTTCACTTTAAAATTTATGCAAATACCTCACAAGCCTTTTATCTCTTATCCATTTTTTAATATTTGAAAGTTTTGCTCTACTGTGGGTAAAAACATCTTTACACCAATAATTTCTTATTGGAAAAACCTACATTTTATCTTGCCAATTTTTTTAAAGAAAATCCCCTTCATCGCAATGCCGCAATGAGTAATGCCCCTCCTCTTTCCAATCATGCCATCATGTAATTTTAGAGAGGTAAATAAAATTGCAAGGGAGATAACATTTGATTTTAATTTTTTAACTTTCTGGAGCCTACCAAATGCTATACACACTCATTAAAAATCATTATAAAATGACTTAAATGATATTTCCAATACCAAATAATATGTTTAATATTGTTATCTCAAAACATTATTAAATAATTTGTTGAACCATTTTTCCAATTTACTCCATCTGTAATTATTATTTAAATCATAATAATGATTAAAATAATAATATATTACCATTGATCTAGAACCATTAGAATATCTATTTGGATAAATCATCTACACAAATTTAATCATTGAAACTTGATTTTTAATGTTTTGCAAAATGGTCAAAACCACCTCTATATCTACAAAAACCGCCTTGAAAAACCACTCAAATGGCGACATGAGATCATGCCATCTGACAATCATATATACTGATATATTTTTAATCACCCTGCAAAATATATTTCCTTGAAGCTTACCTAGTTGCAAGATTTTAATCCCCAAACTTCACTACTTAGCTGTTTCTGCACTGAAAACTACCAATAACCTCTTCAAACCCAGTTTCAAAACAATTTTGCAAACATATCCGATAAAATCATGAAGAGATGGAAATTGGCACACATACTTATTTAACTACAAGGAATCTCATGGACCAATTGGTTTGAGAAAATAATCATCCGAGTGAAAGATATTAATGCTCAAAGTGGCCCATTTACATGTTGTTTCTGAAACACTGAAAAAGTCCATATGGAATGAGCTTGAAAACTGACCAAACGAAGAGTTGGGGGGCTATAAATTGGGTAAATGGTAGACGAAACTATATATATTCATCGTGTACTACCACTTTTAATTGCAGGTCAACTGGGTGTGAGATACAAAATTCCAAAAAGGGTACTGAATTGCTATTGTACACTGTCTGATTTGCAGAAAACAACAAATTACAAATGATTTGGCTTTGGCAAACAGGTCAAACAAAATCATAGGAGTCTGAAAATGAGCAGGGTAGTACATAATTTTGAAGAGAACATAGGGGAACAAGATTTTCTTCATGAAAATCAATTGGGCATTTATTACACATATGCAAAGTGGTGCTCTGACTAGTTGTTAAAAAAGGGACTTATGCAAACAACACAAACTCCAAATGGATTGGGCTTGCCAAACTGAGCAAATGGATTCATATGGACTTGAAATTTGGCATGTGGGCACACCTATATGTCTACAATTCAAGGTTACACTTTATTTAACATGATGATCAACTAGTCATAAAATGCAAAGCCTCAAATTAGGCCACTTGGTAAAATCTGAAAATATGCATAGAACAACTTTCAGTCCACCCCTTGATGGGCAATATTGAGGTTGTGAATACCACAAGTCTACAAAAGGAGGATAAAGGGGATAAAAGTGGCAGTGGTGACAATGATACTGTTAAAGCCTTCTGTGAGACCATCACTGCCATGGTGAAGGATATCAATAGTTTGAAAACAGATACGCAGGCTATCGCAAGAGTTACGGTTGGTGATAAGCCCCTGGCTGAACAAGTTAAAGAATTGGTTGTCGTTCTGCATAATACGAAAGCTATTGAATGTATGGTTGGAAAATCATAGCCACGAAAAAAAAAGGTCAATGAGATGGGAGATAGAAAGGAAATGGCAAATAAAATGAATGACTTTGGCAGCAGAATCGACAGGTTGGAATTCAACGTCAAGAAGATTGCAGACCAAAATTTCCAAATCCTGAAATCGTTGGTGGCAACATGAATATCCTTATCAACAGGTTTGAGAACAATGCTGAGAAGGATGGTGATAAAGAGCAGCTGGACAAGAAGGGTCATGAAAGGATGACTGGAGCTAACACAAAGATCAAGGGTGACATCAAAGGTCATGAGCTGGAGGAACTAAAGATCTCAACAAACAACATGAAATAAATGGTTGTTCACGCTGAGGAAATTATGAATAGTATTTAGGTCTCTGTTGGTGTCCTAGGTTCTGTCTTTTTGCTATCTCTGTGCTTTCCTCTTGCTATCTGTTCTGGGTTTTTTAATGATATGTTATGTTAGTTGATCCCTTTCGGTGGGATCATTTTGTCTTTTTGAAGTGCTGAGGCACTTTTTTCTAGCTGCTCTGTTCTACTTGCTAGTACAAGGTTCGGGTACCTTTCAAATACCTGCTTTTACTTAATCAAAACTTTCAGTCCACCCCTTGAAATGGGTACTTGACAAACTTATCTAAACTTAAATCTGCAAGTTGTAAAACACTGAATAGGCCAAATGAAAGGTGTACAACAAGTTTCCAAAGCCTTACCTCTTGAGAGTCAACTGGCTCCATTTTATAATTCTTCAAATTAGGTCGCTCAAGTTGATGAGTTAAGTGCCATTCCTGAAATTGCAGGAGCAAAATTTTGAAATGGGCCGCTCAAAATACTCAAATTTTATGAGTCCCAATAGTGGCTCTAACTGGGGATGGTTGATTGCAAGATCAACACAAGAATCTAAAATATTTGGTTATGCAGACCACCCAAAAACAAATCATTTCTCTTCTTCTCAAAAACACGGGTTCCTAATTCTACCTGAACAACAAGGTATTTATTGAAAACCACACAACTGAAAACAAAGCGACTATACAATATAGATATTCTTTACAAATGGCCCCGAGCCATCAAAACTGAAATCAATGCTTACCTCTATCAAATATCTGATTCTCATTTCCATGAACCAAGGGTAAGTTGAAATCATCATTTACATTTGCCTGATCACAAACATTGTCTCTTTCCATCACCTCATCACACAAAAAATAATCAACATGGTGACAATCACCAAACAGATGAAAACCAAACAAATGCTGAAAGTGTTGATCACTATGTGACATAAGAGTGTCATACTCTTTACAATTATTTCCCAGCTGAAAAGAAAAGTAATCCAACTCCCTCTAAAAGTTCGGAACATCAGGTACATGCTGATCACTAGTTTGCACAAGAGGAAAACACTCGTCCATAATAATGGCTTGCAAACTAGAGAGGAATATTTCCTCATAAAATGACTGAAATTCAACATCTTGTTGATCACAATTTTCATCAGCATTATGCACAAGTAAAAAAACATGATCATCATTTGTCAATGGTTCATTTACCACTTGCAAATCTAGGAAAATTACTAAAGATTTGTCATTCCTTTTAAAACAAATATCCACACAATGCATATTAGATTTTGAATTCATATCAGCATACGAATCCACATTATCACATCTATCAACCTTATATGCATTTTTATCTTTTCGGCTATTCAAATCAAATGTAGGGAAAGAATCAATATCATATGTATCATACTTCACACCCTCAAAAATATCATCAGCATCAAAATGCAAGATGTGATTAACGATAACGAAAGAAATTTTATTAGCCTTGATTGGAGTGTATCACCATACAAATAATAAATCAAAACTTATTTCTCTCATCCACAATATAGAAACCGGTCTTACTCAATGAATTGATTAGCAATGGTGATGTATTAGGGGTCCATGGAGATGCATCCCCAACCTTGAGCCTAGCATGTTCACATCCTAGACAACTCACAAAAAGTGAGACGGGGACAAAATGTCTTCCCACCATGCTTGGCACTAATGTCCAAGAAAGGGCCATCCCTAAGATGCCCTCACAAAGTGGGAATGTCTCCTGCATGACCATTAATGCCCTAACATCCCAAGGATGGCCAAGGTGTCATATTAGCATATTCAACTCCACAATGTAATGTCCATTTCTTGGACTTTCAATAATTCACAGGAAAAAACGTTTTTGGAAAGCAACACCCTTGTCAGATTGGAGTTCAATTATTGACATTAAGTTGTAGGAATCATAATTAATTCTATTGATTCATTTTGGGAGTGGTTTAGCCAGTTCTAGTGCACTTCAAATTTCTTGAAGGAAAATTCTATTTTAGGAAGTTGGATCTCCAATGAGTTCTAGAGTATATCAATGCCTCAAATTTTACTTTCAAACTTTGTCTATATTTTTCATATCCTCATCTCTAATCCACTATGTGGCGATGCATGTTTTGTGGCACTCTCCAACATAGAATAAAATACGAAGTATTCTATCCTCTCTTGAACAAGGAAAAGTAAATGCTAAACATTGTGATCAATTATAGTAACTCCAAGGTTCTCTAATGTCAAGTCTTGACCTGCAATAGATAGACTTAGTGAAATGGTGTGATTTTGCTAGTATCATAAAGGAACTTACTCTTTTAACTTTTACAAAGAAATTGGAACTTGAACATCCGATATATAAATTTAATGATGCTTTTCTTCTTAAACTAACTTAAACGTTTACCAAACAAAGATAAAAAAGAAGTATTTAGGGAATCTCATCTAAGACCTAGGGACAATGATGATAATGGATAGTACTTTAGATAAACGAATTATTTAAATCAAGCTTTCCTTCGTCGTAATAACAACTTGACAAAACTAATGCAATCTCGAAAGGCAGTGAAAGATTTTTATATTGTAAACATCTATCCAAGTACCCAATGCTAGCACAATCCAAACGAATAATCACAATCGAATTATTGCCAAAATGAGGTTTAGACTAACCATATACTACAATTTGCAATGAACAAAGTAAAAATGGTATGAACCAAGGAATTCATCAAATATATCCACATTTCTCTATTAAAATAAATGAGCTGTAACTATATGTTTATTTCAACATAGTCTTAGCAATAATTTCTAATGTCCTCTTCCTATTTATAACTTCTAAGTCTATTCTCTTCTATTCTTCTATTAACATTTACAAATTAAAGGGTCAAGCCTATTATAGACCTTGAGTTATAAATGAAGAGATCGGATTGATTCAAAATCAATGTCCAAGATTAAAAAATAAAAGCCTTAGGAGAGGTAGTTATAACAACCACCACTTCATTTGATATCAACAATGAGAAAATTACACAAACTTGAATGCACATCCTTTTAGGAAAAGGACCAATGAAAAATGAGTTGTAACATCATATTAAATGTAATTCAACATGCCAATTTCCTTCTTTGTATGAGTTAGGTTCAATAAATCTAGAGTAGTTGACCTTGAATTGTCATTGGTGGAGGTGAGTAGATGCCACCTCAGCTTGCATATCTAATAAAAGTTTTCCTCCTCACTCTTTGTTTCAATTCTGGACTTCTATTCATCATAAATAAGTCTTTGCATCTCTAAATTTGTTTAACTCTTCTGTAACTATAGGCATTCCTTGATCATTTCTTTCATTGAATCCTCCTTCTTCATCTTTGGAATTCTTCATCATCTTCCTCTTGGATATGTTTAGCCTTGATCTTCTTTTCATAATTGTATCGTCCATATTCTTGAAGTGTTGATCTTTTATCATGTTCTCGCCTTTCATCCAGTTCCCTCCATTTTCTTGCATCAATCTTAAAAAAGTAAGAGAATTCTTAGAATTATAGTCATGGATAAACAAATTTATTAGTTCTAGATTTTAGAATTCCTTAAGTGAAATGCAATAATTTTATGATAAGAAATGATAATTCAAAACTTGCACTCTCGATATGACTGAAGAACTTAAAATTTCCATGGCAATTAGTCTTCAAAGAAATTGTGAAACAAATTGCATCCTAATGAGATAAACTTATTTGGATTTGTAAAATATCATCAAAATTGCTTCACAGAAGAACTTATAAACCCCCGCTTTCACTTTTTATCCATAAAATTGATCCTTATCAAAGTTTGTTTTTACCCTTAATAATATGGAAATATCACTTTCAGACTTGGAAATTCTAGAAATGGGGTTCCGATTTCGAAAATGCTTAAGTTAGTGATAAAATCACTTTAGATTTGCTTATAACTAACTATTTTTCCTTCATAAATCGCCTCCTTCAGTTTCTTTTGATGTTAACTCCTTTCTTTCTCATTCAAAACTTTAGCATTTCTTCTCTTCCCTCAATGATTAACTTTGAAATCTAATCTTCCTTTTGGAAAGTCACCCCTATGTGATAGAGTTTGCACTTCCTCTACTTTTTATTTGATTTGAATAGGTTGTCATTGGTGTGAAAATGATTGTTTTAATCCTTATTTTATATAATCTCCAAAGTGATTATTTATCTTTTGGCAAGTCGGCCAAGTTACGTATTCCTTTTGGATTTTTTTCTTTGAAATTTAAAATTAATTCCTCATTCAATTTAAAGTTGCCCCTCCCTTTGTATTTTAATTTTAAATTGGTTTCATTTTTATGTTGATTCAACGTCCCTTTATTTCACATGTTTTGGGAATAGAAAACCTAACCTCTTAATTTTCCAAGTGGGAATTTAAGGTAATCGTTGTTTTCAAGCAAGGTTGAGCATGGACAAGGATTTTATCCTTGTAGAATTGAGTGCTATGCATCAATTTTTAGCGCAACTCTTCTCCAAGTCATGGATTTTTTCACTCACCCGAGCTTCTAAGTCATGGATTTTTTCACTCACCCTCTTCAAAGTCCTGGATTTTTTCACTCACCCCCCTCAAAGTCATGGACTTTGAGAGAGCATGAATTTCTTCATTTTCTCCAAAAAGTTCTTAGATTTTATGAGGTTGTGGATTTTGCAAGGAAAATCCAAGCGAATTTTGCACTTGTTCATGGATTTTAAATTTTTTTCCAAGGAAAAATGAGAGTTGTTCATATATTTCAATTTTTTTTCAAGCTTTTGTCACTCAAATGTGGGAATATTCCTTCATTTTTCTATTATTTTCATGAATTTTGCATTGAAAATAAATCCTTATTCCTTTGTTAAGCCTTGGATAAATTCTTTATTGCAATTTCATTCCAAGGTTAAAATGCTTATTTCAATTCTAAATGCTTGTCTAAACCAATGAGGTCTCTCTAAACGTAGAAAAAGGAGAAAAAACAAATGGGAAGAAAACCCTCTCCAAAAATGAGAGATGCAATGAAATGAAAAAGGTACTATATGTGACTAAGATGAAGGACTCCAAGTGCCCCCCCAAGTACAAAATTGATCACACAAGTACAATAAATATCCCCCCATAAGAGAGAGAATAAGAGATGATGTATCCCCCCACAATGAAGAAGCTCCAATGCTAAAGATGAAAGCTCGAGGATGTATGTTGATGAAGATCCAAGAGCGGAAAACTGAGTTCCTCCCCTTAGGAAGAAACAAGTCAAAATAAGACAAGGTAAAGAGTCTTTGTTAAAAAAAATATTGTGGACCACTCCAATGTATTTAGAAGCTTTTTTATATAATTCCTATGCTCTGATACCATTGTCAGGCCAATATTAAAACTAAAAAAGAAAAACAGCAAAAGTGGAAACTGTGTTATTTATTCATCCATCAAAATGAAGAATACAAAAAGCCTTAAATAAAAGAAGGCAAAAGTGATGGAACAATTGCACTACACAAAAACTACCGAACACAAATTTTACTAAAACTACCAAAACAAAAATTTCACCTCAATAATTAATGTGTTAACAAATAACATCACCACTGAAAAGGAGGCGTTGTTCCTCCTTTGTACACTATTTTTGCTAACCACACCTATTGTGCAATCATCTAAATGTGTAAGTTTGTCCACACTTATGTACTTCCCTTTGTGCATTTCCTTCTTTCCATTTCTTGCTACTCCTTGTAGAAGCTTTGTCCATTGCATTTTGCACATAATGCCTCTTTGTACCATGATTTTCTCCCCTCGATGACACAACCTTCTTCATACACCCCTAATTTCTTCAACAATTATGGCTTGACCTGGGATGACTTTGCATAAAAAAGAATAACTCAAAATAATTGAAAGAAAAGACTAAAATCAATATCCATATTGTCTTTCCCATTGTTAAGAGATAGGGAAGTTTAGTTCCATGCTCATACACAATAGACTTGATGTTAGGTGATCAACTTGGCAGTTTCCATGGGCTTTCCTTGGTGGTAACTCTGCTATCAAAACCTAGGCATGAACACCAGTGGTCTATCCCCAACAAAATTAAAGTAAATGACTTAGCATTTCATTTCTATTAGTAATTTTGTATTGAAATAATTTGAGGTGAATGAACAAATAAGTAATCATACAAGGTTTTTTGGTTGGTTATTAACAACCAAACATAAGTGTGAATGTAACACCTTAAATAAAGGGCAATATAAGGATTAAAAGGTATGTTGTTTCAATCCTATCGATATTGAACCCAAAGTTAGTAGCGTTAAAACACAAATCTTATACTAGATTATCGATTCATCAGTGTATACAGTTCTGGATACCACACAGTGTGTTAATGACACATGTAGATTTGTTGTCAATGCAAGTTAATTGGAAATCATCATCAAAATTGCTACGAGTGAATTTTTCTAGTATAAGTTTCCAAAGCTAACAATGTTAGATCCAAATCCTCAAGAAATCTGCTACAATAAAACTAAAATCAATAGTCCCGAACGCACCATTGTCCCAATGCTCCCTTTATTTTGCTATAATTAATTACAAAATGCCCTATTTTACATTATATAAGATGGAAGATAAGCAACAATTAAGGCATGTAGAAACAAATAAAACAAACTTTAAGTAGTGTGACACCTAAGAGAGGAAAGGAAAATCAGGCGACTATTAGAATTTTGAATAATGTGATCTTTTGGTTCCATAATGCAAGGTACCTAACTTGAAGGATTAAATGATTGTTCATATTCTAGAATTGAAAGGTCATAAGTTAAAGGCTGATCTTCTCAAGTGGGGTGTTGGATTCTAGAGGAAAGGTTTTGGAAAGTCAAAGAACACATACAACTCTTCAATATCATGTTCCCAATGATAATTCTTCATTTTTGAGCCCTAAGTTGGAGAGTTATAAGTATGTTTTGGGGGAGAACAATGATTATTGTTCAAAATGTATTTTACAGGTCTAAGAGCCTGATCTATTTTATAGGTTGTTGAGTATTAAAAAGGAATATTTGTATGTGGTTTGTTTATTTTTTCCTACAATTGATATTCTGTAAAATAAAAAGTTCAAGTTTAGATTGTTTTGTATTTATATATAACTTAATTTTCAGATCTACATGATATTAAATCCGATTTCATTGTAGTGGATTTTATTTCATGATTTCAAGAGTAAGAACACCAACATAATGAACTCTAATACTCCTATTACAATGATAGATTGTCCAGCCAATATTTGTAGAAATCAACAAATCAACCAAACATATAGTGGACATACTTTTTGGATAAAATCCTCCTCTAACTTTTATTTCAAATATCAAGACCTAATCTTGTAGAAAGTAATTTTTTCAAGTCTAATATGCTAACTATTCTATATAATAGCCAACCATAATATTTTAAAGATTATTGCATTAACAAGTCATTACACACAAAATATAACATTATTTAAGATGCCAAATGATGAGATCAATACTATCATTTTCCAATAGTTTTAGCATTCAAATTTGGTCAATTTCATGTTCATAAGAAATTGTAACATGGCTTCACTCATGAAAGTGGGGTTCAATTTTAAATAAGCCAATAACTATCATCTTGGAGACAAGTCCAAATGAGCAATTTTCCTAGCTATTATATTGTTCTTGGAATATCATTAATTCGTTCAAATGCTAATTTCAACATTCTTTCGATAAAACATTCTCTTGCAAGAACACCATGCTATACACGAAAATAAAAAACACAATTGATCCGTTGATATAGTAATTGCATTAATCCTAAATGATGTTAACTTTGCTCATGGATAATAGACAACACATAAATTTGAAAAGTGGGAATAACATTACGATTCACATAATAATATTATGAGAATATTTACAATGGCATGAGAAACAAGCATCAACAATTATGACTCTATAGCAATATATCAAAAAGAAACATGGAACAAATTTTAAAAACAAAATATAAATCAGTAATATCACCAAGTGGGAATGTCTCCTGCATGACCATTAATGCCCTAACATCCCAATGATGGCCAAGGGGTCATATTAGCATATTCAACTCCACAATGTAATGTCCATTTCTTGGACTTTCAAGAATTCTCAGGGAAAAACTTTTTTGGAAAGCAATACCCTTGTCAGATTGGAGTTCAATTATTGACATTGAGTTCTTGTAATCATAATTAATTCTATTGATTCATTTTGGGAGTGGTTTAGCCAATTATAGAGCACTTCAAATTTCTTGAAGGAAAAATCTATTTTAATAAGTTGGATCTCCAATGAGTTCTAGAGTATATCAATGCCTCAAATTTTACTTTCAAACTTTGTCTATATTTTTCATATCCTCGTCTCTAATCCACTATGTGGTGATGCATGTTTTGTGTAGTACCCCTGCCCTAATCAATCTCTAACCTTGGTTTAATCTTGATCAGTTTATCGTAATATAATGATTATAGTCAGATGTTTGATTTTACGCATAGCTATTGATGTGGTTCTCACACTAGTTGTATGCAAGTTGTTAGTGTACCTATCTCATGGTATTAATATTGAGCTAACACTTTCATTAAATTTTATATATGTATGCATGTATGACTCTTGGTTGCAGGAGATTTCAGGTACAATGCCGCTTGAGTGCGAGGTTCGTCTTCACCTGGATTTGCAGGTTGAGTGTACCTTTTTAATCCTTAGAGTTGGATTAGGTGGTCGTAAGACCCTAGTTGACCGTCGCCGTGCTCAAGTGAGCATCGCTAGTCGTCGTCGGTAATCCCTTTTTGTTTGGGTTTGCGAGTTGTCTGTTTGGTTGACCTTCTCGGTTTGCGTGGTTGGTGTGCCTGGTTAAATTGATTTATTAGTCCTTAATAATCATCTTGTTTAAATATGTATTTGTGCATTAGAGGTTAATGGATTAAATTAATCGAGAATTCGTTATGCGATTTTCGTTGTTTATGAATTGCCTATTTTAAATTGGGAGTAAATTCGTTTAAATGACTGATCTTGAATATTTAATGCATTTTATATATGCTGATGAAAAGAAGTTTTGTATTTAAAATTCAATAGATTCTATTGCATTCTGTTGGCTTTTAAAATTTGAAAGGTTAAATTGAATTAAAAGAAGAAATCGTTTTTGGAATTAGAAAGCAAGTTAATTTGTTGCTAGCTAGAAAAGAATTAAATTTTGAGTATTATTTGTAAATAAAAATTTTAATTCCAAAAATGGAATTTTTTTGGTCAACTCTTCCATATAACCCAAATTTGGGGAAATTTGGGGAGGATGGACAAAATTGGAGAAGATTTTGGTTGGGAAGAAATTTTGGAGGTTTTGGGAAGGAATGATGCTGGATCTGACAGGTGGGCTCTCCTTCAGCCATTCCAGGATTGCGTATTAAGGTAGGATTCTGAACTGCCTTTCTTGTTGCCAAATCCAATCTTTGATTGCTTTCAGTTTTAAATTGGATTTGTGAGTTTAAATCCATGTTTTAGCTGTGTTCTTCAAGAAAATGCATGGCTGTATCATTATGTTAAAATGGATTATCTTGCCATGTCTGGTTTTCTCATTGTTTAATAAAAATAAATTTGTTTGAGGCGTGTTATCCCTCATTGTTGTTGGGCGTTTGAAACCCCTTCGTATTTAGGGAAGAATGGAATCACCAAAGAAATGGCTATCAAAACACAGATTGTTTAAAATGAACTTGTTAATGGAGCCTCTGCGTTTTTTAATCAAAATTTACTATTAAATTTTAGTGGGGGGGGCGTTTTGTTTTATTAGCATCGAACTGTGCGTGTTTTTTTATGCTTAACGAACTGAGGGTTTGGGGTGGAGGGCGGGGAGCGGAGCTCCACCCGCTCCTCCCCCCTTCCCCGCACATCCCCCCGCCTTCTCCTCCTTTACCGTTCCTCCATGGCTCGCGGTTGTGCGTTGCCTGCGGCTCACGGCGGTGGCCGTGGTGGCCACAGGGTGCCGCGGCACCTGCGGGCACCACCGTGAGCGCCGCCCGTGGTGCTTCCTTGGCGTTGGACGACGTTAGGGTTAGGGCATGGCCCGCCCTTGCCTCCACATTTAAATGCGTTTTCTTTGTTTTAAATGTAGTTCTTTTTAAAATCATTTTTTTTTAATGTATTTTTTTTTAGTAATTTAAAAAAAAAAATGCATATGATATAAGTATCATTTTTTAATGAAAGATGTTTTTTTTTTTTAACTCAAAAAAAAAATATATAACGTTTTTAATACTATGTAATGTAGATTCTGATGTAAGGTTTCATATCAAATTGTGAATATGTGGGGTAGATCAAATGTGTTATTTTGGAAAGATCCTTTTGAGTTTACACGTACTTATTGCCTATTTATATTGTTTGAAGATTTTAAGGGTATAAGTCATCTGGAAGGGTCCGAAATGAATATTGAACCTTTGATCATTAGAAATTTAACGATGTGCTTTTGGAAATGATTAGCTTCATTAGATTCTCTTTTTATAAGTATATTTCCGTGATTCGTATTATGCATCTGGGTTTGAAAATTATGAATCTGTAGAGATTGATTTTAGACCAGTATGTTAATGATGTTTTGTTGGAGATTAAATATTTTATTTATTTGATTCATGGTTGTCTGAATTTTATTAATATAAATTGGTTTAAAAACTCATTATGGCTTAAATTTGCCTGTTCGATGCTTTGAACCTTAAGAGTTAGAAAACCAAGAACAACTTATCCCTTGATGAGGTAGATAACCGTTGTCTGATTGGATCTTGTAGAAAACTTGATCGACTTGTAATGATTAAATCAATTGGAGGAAATATTGTCTTTCCTGATTACTACCTTGCGAGTTTAATTTTTGTATTCGCCTTTAATTATGAAATGGCATGTTTTTCTTTGTTTTAGTAGGACCCTGTCGTATGGATGATTTGGTGTTCCTGTTTCAGTCCTCAATTCCGAGTTGACTGTTGTATTGTGGTAGTGTCATTTGATCATATCCTCCTTGTGTGTGAGTCGAATGATGATTGTGGTTGACCGTTGTTGGTCGGGTCTCTAGTTAGAGTACCGTCAGTAAGTGAATTACCCTTGAGTCGTGTTTGACCAGATGATTGCTTCTCTCTTCCTGGACTCCGTTCATCTGACCATGTGTATTCCTTGGGTTTGAGTTCGTCTGAGTTTAGTCTAGTGTCGTATGGGAAAGTGGCTTTCGATTGGAGGCCGTGCCCAAAGTGGCTGCTGGGTAACCCGTCGAAAGTGAGTCTAATAAGTGATAACCTAACAGTAGATTAGAATGTAATCTCTAAATAAGATAATGTGCCTCACACATGGGACGAGTGCTATCATAGACTCGACATGCTGTGAGAAGGCCTGAAATGGCAAACCATCATCCTTGTCATCACGAGAGGATGTGTGGGTCCACATGAGGCTTGGATGGGCCGGAAGCTCGGATTAGGTTGCCAGGGTGACCCAGTGTATGGGGCCGGGACCTATGAAGACTTGCCATGGTAACCATACCAGGTTGTGTGATGACACTTGTCCCTACGTTCGCTAGCGTGTTGTCGTTTTGTCCTGTTAGGAGTACCTTTGTGAGTCGTCCTTTTTGTCTCTGCCCTTGTGAGTGTCGGTTTCATGTTAGACCTTGGGTGGTGATGGCTCAGTTTTATGGATGCTCTTCTGGACCTTTGCTTCTAGCTTTGATTATGTTCAGCTGGATCCTGTTCTTTTCAGGGATCGTTTATGTATTTATTGACCGGTGCGGTCGTTTGTATATTATTTATGTATCGCCTTGATGGCCGGATTGTATAGTGTAACCTCTTGTATTCTTAACTTTATAAGTTATCAGAGGGGTCTTGCAGTTGAGCAGACCTGGAGATGTAGCCCTTTAGGGGTGAACTCCGAGATCATTATGGTGTTATGTGATGTATTCTCTTATGTTTCCTTTATTCAGCTTTATCATGTATGTTTAACTTATGTTAAAATGGTTAAGTGGATAAATGGGAATTAACTATAAATGCTTATATTCAGTTCTTTCTTAAATGCCATGTTGATCGAATGCATAAGTAGTTTAGATGAGAATCAGCGTAGGTGCTTTTATGCAATCATCTTTTTAAAATGCAATAAGTCGGAATATGAATGAATGTATCTTAGAGTAATGGAATCTATTCTGTTGTGGTTAGAAAACTAAATATGCTTGAAAGATCTCTTATGTTATGATGAAATCCTAGTGTATTAGAATGTTAGATGTATGGTTTGTAATTTTAAATGAAAAGCTTGAATGAAGTTTATGAATAGATCTTAATGGATGAATCTTTGGTTGTGATTTATATTTCCATCATTTGAAAGAAATTATCCTGAATATGAATTATCTCGTTATTAAGATAATTAGCTTATTGGATTTATTGTGTGAGTCATGTGAATTGTGAAATTTAAGTAATCTCGTTGGGAAACTCTTTAGGTGTGAGTTGATGTCTTCCGCTATGTAATTTGAATCTTTGATATCTTGTTGCATCTTATGTGTTGTAACTCTAAAAAAAAAAAAATTTGCACTCTATTCTTGTGTTATGGCTTAATCCCTTCGAGGTTTCCTGGCGAGGCATTACATTTGGTATCAGAGCCAGGTTGCAAACATTGGGATCTCTGGTGTCGCGTGTGCCCTCTATTGGTGTGAGGTGTATCGACCTTATGTGTATGCTTGTCCTCCTGTTGCATGTGAGTGATTGAGCAGACCTTATCTTGTGTGGAACGTGTGTGTTCACACCTTGTTTTCGCCTTCTTGATGTTGGTGTTTGAGTGCTTATTTGTGCATTGTGTGCTTATTGATGTCTTGGTCTATGATTACTCTTATATTGAAAGAGAGTCGTATGTACCTTCCCTTATTGAGTGTTGTACTCTTTAGACTAATCCATTTGGGTTGGTCTGTGCTGTCTTGAATCTGAAAGTGCGAATTATGTTTGTTTAAGGTTATGATCTAGCTTAGTGTTGATCGCTTGAAGGACTAGTATGGCAATTATTGAATGCTTATTTTGCAGAAAAATTAAATGATCATCACCATTTCTCTCTTTCTTTCTAGAAATTAAAATGATTAAGATATGTGTAATTATCTTTGATTTGAGTTTCTTGTTGCAAGAGAAAAGAGGTGTGACTTCTTGAACCCTGGTGTGAGCCTTATGTCATCTATGTTTTTAGATTATTAAAAGGGCTATGGGTTTAAAAAAATTATTTTGGTTATTGGGAGAAAACTGAATGTGTATGTTTAAAGAATTCTCCTTTTGTATGCTGTAGGAGTAGCATGATTAAATTCTACCTTAGTAAGGTGCATTGCTATGCGAATAGTTGAATTATGTGAGACTGCTTGGTTTGTAGAAGTGTTAAAAGGAGCATGTTATCGTAGCATCGAGAAAGTATTAATGTGTTCCTTGAAAGATTGTTTTATGTGTTTCCGAAAGATTGTCTTATGAGTTTCACTAAACCAGTTTGATTGAAGATTTATTTTAGCAAATGCTCCATTGAGCTCGCCTTTGGGTATGTAGAATTACCTTAATGTGTTTAGAAAGGGCGAATGAAAAGCTTGTTTGATGTGCGTGCATTAATATGTTTTATTTGGGTGATAGCTCTTTGCTTATCTTTGATCGTAATGTGATCTTTTCTAATAGGTTGCAATTATGACATGTGTCTATATTGTATTATTATAAGTGAGTGTTCTTAAGAGGTCTTGCATTATCGAAAAGATTGCCTCTCTTGATCTCTGTTTTGTTTGGAAAACTAGAACCTCCTGTTGCAATCATAATTATTGGAAATGTTTTTGTTAGGCTGTTTGTCATCCTTCTAAATGGTAGCGAAATGAAAACCGTATAATTTAAATGATAGGTTTATAGTGAGAAATTTTGTATAATGTAGCGTGATCTTGTTTGATCTTGCGTGTTTTGTAGGAAACAGTTTGATTATCAAACTCTCTTTCCCTTCTCTTTGCCTAATCATAATATTTTTAGAAATGGTATTAAAGAATGCATTGATTTAAATAAAATGTTTATAAAACATGTGAAAATTGTATGTTGGCCTTTTGGCTTCATAGTGATAGATGAAAGTCTTAAGCTTTAGAAATGAATTTGCTTAGCTAGTAATTTAGTTATGAATGCTTAGTGAGATTTGAGAAAGCTGTAGGAATGATGTTATTTCCTTATATAATTGTGAATTGTTAATGAATTCAGTACTTGTATCTAGAGTAAACTTGATTCAGCTATTTATGTAGAAAGCATAATTGAAATCTTCCTTGAATAGATGTTAGCGTACTGAAAAGTACTCCCCGTAAATGTGACTAAACCAGTATTGGTGTATTTGTGTGTATTGTAAGAAACTTGTGCTTATTATATGTGCCCATGGTTTGGTGAAGTAATCAACCATGGAGGATATGTTGTTTATGAGTATGGGAAACCATACTGTTTATGTGTTGTTGCTTATTTGTTTCCCTATTGAGTACCAAACCTCGGGTTGTGGGTAACTCAGTATGTTAAGGGGTAGTATTAGAAGTAACCGTTCCTTGAATAGTATGGATTGGCGTACGAGTAATGTCGGCGCGAAGCGACTTTAGCTTCTCTACTTCGAGGAATGATATAGTTGTACTATTAAACTGTATCAAAGGGTACTCAATACTTTCCCTTGTGATGAACCTATTTACGAGGTTCATGAGTGCCAGCCCTATTCCCTCCTTTATTTGAGCATATAGATGGCAGTTTTTGAGCATATTGTTGGATTCTATTGGAGCATCTATTGCCTTGTCTTCATGAGAGGCATGTTATTGTTCTTACATAAGTTGCCAACTGACCAGTGTTGGTAGACTTGTGGGTAGACCTTAGCCATGTATACCTCTGGCTTACGGCGAGTATCTTGAGAGGAACATCGCTATGCGGAGTGTGACCAGCGCGTGCCTTATCTGCGGGGTACACTGCCATGCGGGATACGTCCATTACATGTTTTGTCCGCTTGGAGTATTGCCATGCCGTGTTGAGACACGATGCGGGATGTAGTAGACATTTCCATGCGGCCTACCGCTAGGTATTGGGTAGAGCCATGCCACGTGACGACGTGATGCGGGGTGATGTCGAGGTGCACACTGCCATGCCATGTGGATGTGTGACTTGGCCACACCACATGATGAGCTACTAGGATAGCTAGATGATCGTTCCTTCCTTCCTCGTTGGTGGCTAGCTATTAGTCACGTAGTGATGTAATGTGCACTTATGAATTTCTTTTAATTATTTATTTAATTCTTTGTGGGCCAACAATTTATTCTACTTTGACTGTGAAGGTTTAGCCATGATCTTGTGATCTTTTGTACTTTTGATTTGGTGTTGAGATTCCAGATTATTTTCTTGCCTTACTGTTGGAATTGAGGATTTATTATCTTTAATCTTTGGTATTTTGGTGGCTAAACCGGTTTATCCTTGATGTTTTCGTATGCTGGTCTTGTGTTGCAATGTGAATTCCTCTCCAAGAACGTGGGAGACGGGCTTGGATGAGTGTATACGAGGAAGTAGACGCAAGGAACCTTGAGGATGGAGGTATGTGAGGCTGTGAAAACAGCTAGGATCCACTACCTACCTATGAGTGGTGACTATCTCTTGGAGGCTAAACACCTTACACAACAAGGGATATTCACAGAGGTCTTGTATGGAAGGTAGCACCGCTATGGTGTGCCTAGCACCATCGAGTCCTTGAGTGAGATATTGGATTCTTATGATCTTATTGTGGTTCTGGGATCAGGCATAGAGATCCTGATCGTGCATGTTATCTGTGACCGAGCATTAGACATGCTCACATGTGGCCTTTTCTGTTATGCATTCCAGTTATGTGGATGGTTATTATTTGTATCATGGAGTAAATTGTGTTAGCTTGTCACTATGTTATGGGACATAGTCTTTGGAAAGGTTTTCTTATGCCTGGCAAGTGTAAACAATTGAGTTATTTTGTTGCTCTTATTTCATGAAAGTTAATCTGGTTGTAGAAATTGATTGGTTGAGCTGGTTCTATGTTATTGAATTTTATGAAAAAGATGGATTGGTAAAGGAAATTGATCATTATGGCATGTTTTCTTGTCATTTTTGGTCGATGATTATGGTAATTGTTGTTTACCTCTTTGCAATGCTTTAATTTGGCGTAATGAAAGGAAGAAAATTCTTGTTTCTCTGCTATGATTGTGGATAATTCCTAGAATATTTTAAGGAATGTATGGATTTAGATGTATCTTGTCAATGGATAATGGCATTTGTAAAGGATTTTGCGATAATATTTCATTTGATTATGGAAAGATTTCTATGTGCAATTTGATCTTTGTTGAATGAGTTTCAGGGCTGATG
Organism: Cryptomeria japonica; assembly: GCF_030272615.1. NCBI lineage: Eukaryota > Viridiplantae > Streptophyta > Pinopsida > Cupressales > Cupressaceae > Cryptomeria > Cryptomeria japonica. The sequence continues at coordinate 408,368,865 of NC_081413.1, read as the reverse complement.
CATACGACATGTTCTCCATCTAGCCTTACGACTTCCAGGAGTAAGTCGGAACCTAGGGGGGGAGAATGTAGTACCCCTGCCCTAATCAATCTCTAACCTTGGTTTAATCTTGATCAGTTTATCGTAATATAATGATTATAGTCAGATGTTTGATTTTACGCATAGCTATTGATGTGGTTCTCACACTAGTTGTATGCAAGTTGTTAGTGTACCTATCTCATGGTATTAATATTGAGCTAACGCTTTCATTAAATTTTATATATGTATGCATGTATGACTCTTGGTTGCAGGAGATTTCAGGTACAATGCCGCTTGAGTGCGAGGTTCGTCTTCACCTGGATTTGCAGGTTGAGTGTACCTTTTTAATCCTTAGAGTTGGATTAGGTGGTCGTAAGACCCTAGTTGACCGTCGTCGTGCTCAAGTGAGCATCGCCAGTCGTCGTCGATAATCCCTTTTTGTTTGGGTTTGTGAGTCGTCTATTTGGTTGACCTTCTCGGTTTGCGTGGTTGGTGTGCCTGGTTAAATTGATTTATTAGTCCTTAATAATCATCTTGTTTAAATATGTATTTGTGCATTAGAGGTTAATGGATTAAATTAATCGGGAATTCGTTATGTGATTTTCGTTGTTTATGAATTGCCTATTTTAAATTGGGAGTAAATTCGATTAAATGACTGATCTTGAATATTTAATGCATTTTATATATGCTGATGAAAAGAAGTTTTGTATTTAAAATTCAATAGATTCTATTGCATTCTGTTGGCTTTTAAAATTTGAAAGGTTAAATTGAATTAAAAGAAGAAATCATTTTTGGAATTAGAAAGCAAGTTAATTTGTTGCTAGCTAGAAAAGAATTAAATTTTGAGTATTATTTGTAAATAAAAATTTTAATTCCAAAAATGGAATTTTTTTGGTCAACTCTTCCATATAACCCAAATTTGGGGAAATTTGGGGAGGATGGACAAAATTGGAGAAGATTTTGGTTGGGAAGAAATTTTGGAGGTTTTGGGAAGGAATGATGCTGGATCTGACAGGTGGGCTCTCCTTCAGCCATTCCAGGATTGCGTATTAAGGTAGGATTCTGAACTGCCTTTCTTGTTGCCAAATCCAATCTTTGATTGCTTTCAGTTTTAAATTGGATTTGTGAGTTTAAATCCATGTTTTAGCTGTGTTCTTCAAGAAAATGCATGGCTGTATCATTATGTTAAAATGGATTATCTTGCCATGTCTGGTTTTCTCTTTGTTTAATAAAAATAAATTTGTTTGAGGCGTGTTATCCCTCATTGTTGTTGGGCGTTTGAAACCCCTTCGTATTTAGGGAAGAATGGAATCACCAAAGAAATGGCTATCAAAACACAGATTGTTTAAAACGAACTTATTAATGGAGCCTCTGCGTTTTTTAATCAAAATTTACTATTAAATTTTAGTGGGGGGGGCGTTTTGTTTTATTAGCATCGAACTGTGCGTGTTTTTTTATGCTTAACGAACTGAGGGTTTGGGGTGGAGGGCGGGGAGCGGAGCTCCACCCGCTCCTCCCCCCTTCCCCGCACGTCCCCCCCCTTCTCCTCCTTTACCGTTCCTCCATGGCTCGCGGTTGTGCGTTGCCTGCGGCTCACGGCGGTGGCGGTAGGGGCTGCGGTGGCCGCAGGGTGCCGCGGCACCTGCGGGCACCACCGTGAGCGTTGCCCGTGGTGCTTCCTTGGCATTGGACGACGTTAGGGTTAGGGCACGGCCCGCCCTCGCCTCCACATTTAAATGTGTTTTCTTTGTTTTAAACGTAGTTCTTTTTAAAATCATTTTTTTTTAATGTATTTTTTTTTAGTAATTTAAAAAAAAAAATGCATACGATATAAGTATCATTTTTTAATGAAAGATGTTTTTTTTTAATGTATTTTTTTTTTAACTCAAAAAAAAAATATATAACGTTTTTAATACTATGTAATGTAGATTTTGATGTAAGGTTTCATATCAAATTGTGAATATGTGGGGCAGATCAAATGTGTTATTTTGGAAAAATCCTTTTGAGTTTAAACGTACTTATTGCCTATTTATATTGTTTGAAGATTTTAAGGGTATAAGTCATCTGGAATGGTCCGAAATGAATATTGAACCTTTGATCATTAGAAATTTAACGATGTGCTTTTGGAAATGATTAGCTTCATTAGATTCTCTTTTTATAAGTATATTTCCATGATTCGTATTATGCATCTGGGTTTGAAAATTATGAATCTGTAGAGATTGATTTTAGACTAGTATGTTAATGATGTTTTGTTGGAGATTAAATATTTTATTTATTTGATTCATGGTTGTCTGAATTTTATTAATATAAATTGGTTTAAAAACTCATTATGGCTTAAATTTGCCTGTTCGATGCTTTGAACCTTAAGAGTTAGAAAACCAAGAACAACTTATCCCTTGATGAGGTAGATAACCATTGTCTGATTGGATCTTGTAGAAAACTTGATCGACTTGTAATGATTAAATCAATTGGAGGAAATATTGTCTTTCCTGATTACTGCCTTGCGAGTTTAATTTTTGTATTCGCCTTTAATTATGAAATGGCATGTTTTGCTTTGTTTTAGTAGGACCCTGTCGTATGGATGATTTGGTGTTCCTGTTTCAGTCCTCAATTCTGAGTTGACTGTTGTATTGTGGTAGTGTCGTTTGATCATATCCTCCTTGTGTGTGAGTCGAATGATGATTGTGGTTGACCGTTGTTGGTCGGGTCTCTAGTTAGAGTACCGTCAGTAAGTGAATTACCCTTGAGTCGTGTTTGACCAGATGATTGCTTCTCTCTTCCTAGACTCCGTTCGTCTGACCATGTGTATTCCTTGGGTTTGAGTTCGTCTGAGTTTAGTCTAGTGTCGTATGGGAAAGTGGCTTTCGATTGGGGGCCGCGCCCAAAGTGGCTGCTGGGTAACCCGTCGAAAGTGAGTCTAATAAGTGATAACCTAACAGTAGATTAGAATGTAATCTCTAAATAAGATAATGTGCCTCACACATGGGACGAGTGCTATCATAGACTCGACATGCTGTGAGAAGGCCTGAAATGGCAAACCATCATCCTTGTCATCACGAGAGGATGTGTGGGTCCACATGAGGCTTGGATGGGCCGGAAGCTCGGATTAGGTTGCCAGGGTGACCCAGTGTATGGGGCCGAGACCTATGAAGACTTGCCATGGTAACCATACCAGGTTGTGTGATGACACTTGTCCCTACGTTTGCTAGCGTGTTGTCGTTTTGTCCTCTTAGGAGTACCTTTGTGAGTCATCCTTTTTGTCTCTGCCCTTGTGAGTGTCGGTTTCATGTTAGACCTTGGGTGGTGATGGCTCAGTTTTATGGATGCTCTTCTAGACCTTTGCTTCTAGCTTTGATTATGTTCAGCTAGATCCTGTTCTTTTCAGGGATCGTTTATGTATTTATTGACCGGTGCGGTCGTTTGTATATTATTTATGTATCGCCTTGATGGCCGGATTGTATAGTGTAACCTCTATTATTCTTAACTTTATAAGTTATCAGAGGGGTCTTGCAGTTGAGCAAACCCGGAGATGTAGCCCTTTAGGGGTGAACTCCGAGATCATTATGGTGTTATGTGATGTATTCTCTTATGTTTCCTTTATTCAGCTTTATCATGTATGTTTAACTTATGTTAAAATGGTTAAGTGGATAAATGGGAATTAACTATAAATGCTTATATTCAGTTCTTTCTTGAATGCCATGTTGATCGAATGCATAAGTAGTTTAGATGAGAATCATCGTAGGTGCTTTTATGCAATCATCTTTTTAAAATGCAATAAGTCAGAATATGAATGAATGTATCTTAGAGTAATGGAATCTATTCCGTTGTGGTTAGAAAACTAAATATGCTTGAAAGATCTCTTATGTTATGATGAAATCCTAGTGTATTAGAATGTTAGATGTATGGTTTGTAATTTTAAATGAAAAGCTTGAATGAAGTTTATGAATAGATCTTAATGGATGAATCTTTGGTTGTGATTTATATTTCCATCATTTGAAAGAAATTATCCTAAATATGAATTATCTCGTTATTAAGATAATTAGCTTATTGGATTTATTGTGTGAGTCATGTGAATTGTGAAATTTAAGTAATCTCGTTGGGAAACTCTTTAGGTGTGAGTTGATGTCTTCCGCTATGTAATTTGAATCTTTGATATCTTGTTGCATCTTATGTGTTGTAACTTTTAAAAAATAATAATTTTGCACTCTATTCTTGTGTTATGGCTTAATCCCTTCGGGGTTTCCTGGCGGGGCATTACATTTTGTGGCACTCTCCAACATAGAATAAAATACTAAGTATTCTATCCTCTCTTGAATAAGGAAAAGTAAATGCTAAAAAGTGTGATCAATTATAGTAACTCCAAGGTTCTCTAATGTCAAGTCTTGACCTGCAATATATAAATTTAATGATGCTTTTCTTCTTAAAGTAACTTAAACCTTTACCAAACAAAGATAAAAAAGAAGTATTAAGGGAATCTCATCTAAGACCTAGGGACAATGATGGTAATGGATAGTACTTTAGATAAACGAATTATTTAAATCAATCTTTTCTTCGTTGTAATAACAACTTCACAAAACTAATGCAATCTCGAAAGGTAGTGAAAGATTTTTATATTGTAAACATCTATCCAAATACCCAATGCTAGCACAATCCAAATGAATAATCACAATCGAATGATTGCCAAAATGAGGTTTAGACTAACCATATACTACAATTTGCAATGAACAAAGTAAAAATGGTATGAACCAAGGAATTCATCAAATATATCTACATTTCTCTATTAAAATAAATGAGCTTTAACTATATGTTTATTTCAACATAGTCTTAGCAATAAATATAATGTCCTCTTCCTATTTCTAACTTCTAAGTATATTCTCTTCGATTCATCTATTAAAATTTACAAATTAAAGGGCCAGGCCTATTATAGACCTTGAGTTATAAATGAAGAGATAGGATTGATTCAAAATCAATGTCCAAGATTAAAAAATGAAACCCTCGTGAGAGGTAGTTATAACAACCACCACTTCATTTGATATCAACCAATGAGAAAATTACACAAACTTGAATACACATCCTTTTAGGAAAAGGACCAATGAAAAATGAGTTGTAACATCATATTAAATGTAATTCCACAAGCCAATTTCCTTCTTTGTAGGAGTTAGGTTCAATAAATCTAGACTAGTTGACCTTGAATTGTCATTGGTGGAGGTGAGTAGATGCCACCTCAGCTTGCATATCTAATAAAAGTTTTCCTCCTCACTCTTTGTTTCAATTCTACTTCTATTCATCATAAATAAGTCTTAGCATCTCTAAATTTGTCTCACTCTTCTGTAACTATAGGCATTCCTTGATCATTTCTTTCATTGAATCCTCCTTCTTCATCTTTGGAATTCTTCATCATCTTCCTCTTGGATATCTTTAGCCTTGATCTTCTTTTTATAATTGGACCATCCATCTTCTTGAAGTGTTGATCTTTTATCATGTTCTCATCTTTCATCGAGTTCCCTCCATTTTGTTGCAACAATCTTAAAAACTTGCACTCCCAATATGACTGAAGAACTTAAAATTTCCATGGCAATCAATCTTCAAAGAAATTGTGAAACAAATTGTATCCTAATGAGATAAACTTATTTGGATTTGTAAAATATCATCAAAATTGCTTCACGGAAGAACTTATAAACCATCGCTTTCACTTTTTTATCCATAAAATTGATCCTTATCAAAGTTTTTTTTTACCCTTAATAATTTGGAAATATCACTTTTAGACTTGGAAATTCTAGAAATGGGGTTCAGATTTGGAAAATTCTTAGGTTAGTGAGAAAATCACTTTAGATTTTCTTATAAATAACTATTTTTCCTTCATAAATCACCTCCTTCAGTTTCTTTTGATGTTAACTCCTCTCTTTCTAATTCAAAACATTAGCATTTCTTCTCTTCCCTCACAGATTAACTTTGAAATCTAATCTTCCTTTTGGAAAGTCACCCCTATGTGATAGAGTTTGCACTTCCTCTACTTTTTATTTGATTTGAATAGGTTGTCATTGGTGTGAAAATGATTGTTTATCTTTTGGCAAGTTAGCCAAGTAACGTATTCCTTTTGGATTTTTTTTCTTTGAAATTTAAAATTAATTCCTCATTCAATTTAAAGTTGTCCCTCCCTTTGTATTTTAATTTTAAATTGGTTTCATTTATTATGTTGATTCAAGCTCCCTTTATTTCACATGTTTTGGGAATATAAAACCTAACCTCTTAATTTTCCAAGTGGGAATTTAAGGTAATCGTTCTTTTCAAGCAAGGTTGAGCATGGACAAGGATTTCATCCTTGTAGAATTGAGTGCTATGCATCAATTTTTAGAGCAACTCTTCTCCAAGTCATGAATTTTGCATTGAAAATAAATCCTTATTCCTTTGTTAAGTCTTGGATAAATTCTTTATTGCAATTTCATTCCAAGGTTAAAATGCTTATTTCAATTCTAATTTTTTTGTTTATACTTATATTAACCTTGGAGTTTTGCTTGTCTAAACCAATGAGGTCTCTCTAAACATAGAAAAAGGAGAAAAACCACATTGGAAAAAAAACCTCTCCAAAAATGAGAGATGCAATGAAATTAAAAAGGTACTATACATGACTAAGATGAAGGACTCCAAGTGCCCCCCAAGTACAAAATCGATCACACAAGTACAATAAATATCCCCCCATAAGAGAGAGAAGAAGAGATGATGTATCCCCCCATAATGAAGAAGCTGCAATGCTAAAGATGAAAGCTCGAGGATGTATGTTGATGAAGATCCAAGAGCGGAAAACTACATTCCTCCCCTTAGGAAGAAACAAGTCAAAATAAGACAAGATAAAGAGTCTTTGTTAAAAAAAATATTGTGTACAACTCCAATGTATTTAGAAGCTTTTTATATAATTCCTATGCTTTGATAGCATTGTCAGGCCAATATTATGGCTTGACCTGGGATGAGTTTGCATCAAAAAGAATAACTCAAAATAATTAAAAGAGAAGACTAAAATCAATATCCATATTGTCTTTCCCATTGTTAAGAGATAGGGAAGTTGAGTTCCATCCTCATACACAATAGACTTGATGTTAAGTGATCAACTTGGCAGTTTCCATGGGCTTTCCTTGGTGGTAACTCTGCTATCAAAACTTAGGAATGAACATCAATGATCTATCCCCAACAAAATTAAAGTAAATGACTTACCATTTCATTTCTATTAGCAATTTTGCATTGAAATAATTTGAGGTGAATGAACAAATAAGTAATCATACAAGGTTTTTTGGTTGGTTATTAACAACCAAACATAAGTGTGAATGTAACACCTTAAATAAAGGCCAATATAAGGATTAAAAGGTATGTTGTTTCAATCCTATCGATATTGAACCCAAAGTTAGCAGTGTTAAAACACAAATCTTATACTAGATTATCGATTCATCAGTGTATACAATTGTGGATGCCACACAATGTGTTAATGACACCTGTAGATTTATCGTCGATGTAAGTTAATTGGAAATCATCATCAAAATTCATACGAGTGAATTTTTCTAGTATATGATTCCAAAGCTAACAATGTTAGACCCAAATCCTCAAGAAATCTGCTACAATAAAACTAAAATCAATAGTCCAAAATGCACCATTGTCCCAATGCTCCCTTTATTCTACTATAATTAATTACAAAATGCCCTATTTTACATTATATAAGATGGAAGATAAGCAACAATTAAGGCATGCACAAACAACTAAAACAAACTTTATGTAGTGTGACACCTAGGAGAGGAAAGGAAATTTAGGTGACTATTAGAATTTTGAATAATGTGATCTTTTGGTTCCATAATATGAGGTACCTAACTTGAAGGATTAAATGATTGTTCATATTCTAGAATTGAAAGGTCAAAAGTTGAAGGCTTATATTCTAGAATTGAAAGGTCAAAAGTTTTAGAAAGTCAAAGAACAGATACAACTCTTCAATATCACGTTCCCAATGATAATTTATCATTTTTTAGCCCTAAGTTGGAGAGTTATAAGTATGTTTTGGGGGAGAATAATGATCATTGTTCAAACTATATTTTAGAAGTCTAAGAGCCTAATCTATTTTATAGGTTGTTGACTATTAAAAAAAGAATATTTGTATGTAGTTTGTTTATTTTTTCCTACAATTGATATTCTGCAAAATAAAAAGTTCAAGTTTAGATTGTTTTGTATTTATATACAACTTAATTTTCAGATCTACATGATATTAAATCCGGTTTCATTGTAGTGGATTTTATTTCAAAATTTCAAGAATAAGAACACCAACATAATGAAATCTAATACTCCTATTATAATGATAGATTGTCCAGCCAATATTTGTAGAAATCAACAAATCAACCAAACATATATTGGACATACTTTTTGGATAAAATCCCCCTCTAACTTTTATTTCAAATATCAAGACCTAATCTTGTAGAAAGTAAAGTTTTCAAGTCTAATATGCTAACTATTCTATATAATAGTGAACCATAATGTTTTAAAGATTATTGCGTTAACAAGTCATTACACACAAAATATAACATTATTTAAGATGCCAAACGATGAGATTAATACTATCATTTCCCAATAGTTTTAGCATTCAAATTTGGTCAATTTCATGTTCATAAGAAATTGTAACATGCCTTCACTCATGAAAGTGGGGTTCAATTTTAAATAAGCCAATAACTATCATCTTGGAGACAAGTCCAAATGAGCAATTTTCCTAGCTATTATATTGTTCTTGGAATATCATTAATTCGTTCAAATGCTAATTTCAACATTCTTTCGATAAAAAATTCTCTTACAAGAACACCATGCTATACATGAAAATAAAAAACACAATTGATCCGTTGATATAGTAATTGCATAATCGTAAATGATGTTAACTTTGTTCATGCATAATAGACAACAAAGAAATTTGAAAAGTGGGAACAATATTACAATTCACATAATAATATTATGAGAATATTTACAATGGAATGAGAAACAAGCATCAAAAATTATGATTCTATAGCAATATATCAAAAAGAAACATGGAACACATTTTAAAAACAAAATATATATCAGTAATATCACCAATTTACATTAAAAAAAACTTAGAAATAATGAATTCTCATCTTCCATGCTGTAACAAATAAATATAAAATCCCTTTAAATACATAGCTAAACCTTTAGATCTTTTTCACCAAGAATTGTATACAAATAGACAATCAATTGAAAATGAAAAGAAAAAATCAAATTATAGTAAACTCATAAAATTAATTTTACGTGCTTCCATGATAAATTTGAATTTGATAGTGAAAAGAAAGATATTTCAAGCTTTTAGAATTCTCACTCATGACATATCCATACTCAAATAAACTACATTATGATAAACATTTTACATTTTATAAAGTTTTAAAGAATCAAACCTTGACTTGTTATTTATTTCTTGTCAAAAGAAGAATGTGTAATTGTTAAGCATAATATGATATAGGATTTATTCCTTGCAAGACAAATTATATCCTATGAACCTAACCACAACCAATCGATCAACAAAACCACATTCAAGAAAGCATTGGATCAACAAAACCACATTCAAGAAATACCCTAAGCCACATAAATTTTGAATTAACCCCTAGCCTTTCTCCTTAGTTTCATCATTCTTAAGCCTATTTATACCTATCAAAGAAAAGGGGAAAACATTAATTCACACAAGTGAAATTTAACTGAAAATCACTTTCATGGATAGGTCATTATTGGTACCCAATCCTTTTGCGTGCATAAATATGTATTGTTCTTGTTTATGTATGCTCTGAATGAGAATTAGATTGAATGGGCATGGGCATTCAATGTATGTTGCCTCAATGCACTGAGTCAATCAAGAAGTTGGAGGTCGAAAGGCATTCTCTTTCAACGATGAGCAATATAGTGAGAAATACCATAACTAGTAGAAACCCCATGCCACATTGGGAAACACAAAGGAAAATAAAGTTTTTAATAAATAATTTTTAATAGGGACCCTCCATTGGTCAACAAGGTCCCTAACTGCCCCAAGAAAGACCCAATAGAGATACCACCTCTGAAGAACTTGAATCCAAACTTCCATTGTATAATCATGGTGCAAAAAAATATGATCAACAGATTCAGCTTCCTTTAGGCACGAATAACATCTATTAGGTATAGAGTAGCCCCTCTTACAAAGATTATCAATGGTTAGGATTTTATTCAAAAAGAGAAACCAAAAGAATATGTCAATCTTAGGTATTAAGTGCTTCATCCAAACTTTAGAACACCATAGAACATGAGGATCATCACAACAATCTGCAAAAGCAACAGAGAATTTATGAGTAGAGGAAAACCTCCATATCAGTTCATCTTCAGAGCTATTCTCTAACCCAAAGGAGAGAAACCTACAACTGGGCAAGAGATGGATGAATAAAAAAGAGATTCACCCATGTGCCATCAACCCAATATTCCACCACCATCGACCCAAAAGAAGCAATACAAACATCTCTAAAAGCCCCCAGCTGAGGATCAAGGGTCAGTGACCTCTTACCAATCCAACAATCATCCCAAAACTGGATACTCCATCCATTTCCAACCTTCCAGTAAGCTCCACGATTGGCAACATCCTTGGCCTTGATAATGTTATTCAAAATATGTGATCCAATAGGGATATGAGAGGAGTTCAGGAAATCACGAACATAATGAACATTGAAGAGATATTTGTTATGCCAGATAGTATTCTATTCTCTCCTACAATCATAAGTCCTCCACACTTGTTTAGCCTAGAGAGCAAAATTAAAAGAGTTGATACTCCTGATCCCCAGACCCCCATATTTTTTGAGTTTACAAAAATACTCCCATGCCACAAGAGGGATTATTTTCCTTTCCTCCACCCCCAACCAAGGAAATATTTTTTGATTTTTTTCAATAATCTCAACGAAATTTGAAGGAATCTCGAACAAGCTAGGAGCATACATAGGAAATTTTTGTAGCATGTCCTCAAGCAACTGAATTTTCCTAGCTTGACTAAGAAGGACACCCTTCCATCCTACCAATTTCATATTGAATTGATCAATCAAGGAAAGCCAAAATGAATCAAAAGGTTTAGAACCAAGATGAAGACCTAAATAGGTAGAGGGGAGTGGACCAATATTACAAACAAGAATATCAACAATCTTCTTTTGTCTTACCTCAAGAGTATTGAAGAAGAAAATGAAACTCTTTGCTCTATTAACCACCTACCCTGAAGCCTTTGCATAGACACTTAAGTTTGACTTTATAACTCTGGCTTCCCCAACATAAGATCTCTCCATTAGGATAGTGTCATCAACAAACTGCTGATGAGAACAAGTTAAACATGAAGAAGATGGTCTCAATCCTTTTAGATTCCCTTCCAACACCTATTTATGGATGAACCTGCCCAATCTTTCAACCATAATGGTGAACAATATCGGGGAGATAGGATCTCCCTATCTTAATCTGCAAGAAGCTTTCAAGAACTTAGATGGTGAATCATTTACAATAACGATAGTAGAGGTTGTGGTGATGAGCTCCCAAATGAGACTAATGACCCTTCCAGAAAACCCAAAGGCTTAAAGAATTTTCCTCAAAAAGGACCAATCCACCCTATCATAAGCCTTCACAATGTCCAGTTTTAGCAGAAACCCTGTGTTTTTTAAGCTACCAAGGAGTGAATGATGTCATGCACAGTAATAATGGAGTCCAAAATTTATCTCCTCAGGACAAAACCATTATGTTGAGGACAAATCAGAAGAGGCAAAATCCGCAGAAGTCTAGAAGTCATAAATTTGGAAATGATTTTATAAAATGAATTGCATAGGCTAATAGGCCAAAAGGCATCCAAAGAATTGGCCCCTTGCATCTTCGAAACAAGGACAATATAAGTTGCATTGAGTTCCTTATGCAAATATCTAGCTCTAAATAATTCTTTAGTAGCATTAGTGACGTCTTTTTCAACAATATCCCAAAAGCTCTGAAAGAAAAATATAGGGAATCCATCTGGGCCCAGAGCCTTGTTACCATAAAAGGAAAAGACAACATTCTTAATTTCCTCATTAGAAGAGATAGCAACCAATCTACGGTTCTGATCTTCAGACAACACCTTAGGAATAGACTCAGCCATTAGATTTTGGGCCTCCGAATCCAACATAGGGTCAACCTTCAGAAGCTCTTCAAAACACTCAACACCAACTTCATTAATTTCCTCTTCCTTCTCAAGTTTAGTCCCGTTTTCATGATGTAATCAATTCTATTGGTTTCTCTATGCTTAAGAGTGGTGATATGAAAAAATCCAATGTTTCTATCTCCATCTTTAAGCCATAAAGACCTACATCTCTATGTCCAAAAAATTTCCTCCCTAGCAATAATGCTATGATATTTAGACAAAATTTCACTCTCCTTACCAAAATTGTCGTTTGTATAACCTTTTCTTTAGCTCTTCTCCTGAATAATGTTCAATTTCGACCATAGAGCAGCTTTCATCAAGAAAATGTCTAAAAAGGTCTCCTTGTTCCAATTTCTAACCTTATCCTTCACAATCCTAAGCTTTATAGTAATGAGAAACATAGTAGTACCCTCAACTTGCACATTCCACCATTCCTTAACACAATTAAGAAATCTCGAATGAGACAACCACAATTTTTCAAATCTAAAGGGGAACTTTCTTCTCCTGCCACCTCTGGGTTCAGCCACAAAGTTGATAGGAAAATAGTCGGAACCCAACTTTGATCAAAGCATTTAAAGAATAGTAATATAACTGTAACTATTCCATAGAGATGAGGGCCCTATCCAATCTAAATTGTATCAAATCTTGCCCAACCCTGTGGTTAGTCCACATGTAGGAAGCTCTAGATAATTCCAAATCTATAAGACACTGATCATTGATGAAGTCTGCCAGGTCCTGTTTGTTGTCCAACTGTATCTGAGATCCCCCAAACTTCTCATCCTCCTAGAGAGGAGTGCTAAAATCTACAATAAAAATCCAATAAATGTTAGGATGGTAACTCCAGAATGAAGAAAGTTTAGCCCAAAATTTCCTTCAAGAAATCCCGTTGTTAGGTGCACAGATATTAGATAAAATCCATGAGTAACTATCTCTAGAATGCTTAAACAAAGTAGAAACATGGTTGCCATCATGACGACACCCTGAATAAATTGTGAGTTCCATAAAGTAACTAACACCCCCAGAAGCCCCATCATAATTGCTACCTAGGGATTCACAAAACTTGAAAAACTTAAGTTTCTCAACTCTCTCCTTTGGCATTTTAGTTTCTTGAATAAGAAAAATATATGGTTTATGGTCTCTAGCAAAATTATGAACAAAATCCCATTTATGACAACTATTAAGACCTCTAATGTTCCAAGATAGTATCTTCATTTCTTACTAGGAGAGTTAAAAAGACTAATCATGGATTGTCCACTCTGACCCATCCGTAATATTTTGCAAGCTCTCCCATTCTCTTTGCCATCTGAGGAGGCCCATAATTTGCTTTAACTCTATTGTGAGTAGAAACAACAGCTCCATACTTTTGCTGCATTTTCTTCTTCTTCTTCTCCACTTTAGTATAGCTCATGTCATCATCAAACTCAATCTCATCTAGGCTTATATGTTTTCTTTATCTTCTCTGCTATGCTCTTCCCTTGGAGATTGCATTGAATCTAGAATGACCATATTCTGATTCACAATTGGAAAGGATACCATTAGAGTTTTTGGTTGAAGATCCCACGGGATTGGGATTCTTCAGAAGGCTTGTAACCATATCTTCAAAGGAAGTGTCTAACACTGGTGAGTATTGATGGTCCTTGAAAGTGCAGAAAGGGCTATTTTGTCCTTCCTCAGCCACATAACTTCTATTACTTGATGAAACACATTTGGATCCAACATCATTCAAAAGATCCCTTTACTCCAAGCCACTCTCATTAATCTTTTCTCCATTATCATCCATATTAGTACTTTGATCTCCCATACTATTATCTTCTTCATTCTACACAAGGGCATCACCTTGAGTATCACCCCTGGCCTTTCTCCTTAGTTTCATCATTCTTCTCCTACTGTAAATTTTCTATATCATCAAATTTGTTCTCCTAGCCTTTCTCCTTAAATTCATCATTCTGCACAAACCAAAGATTCCCCCCCTCATCTTTACCATCTTCTAGAGTCTCAGTAGGTCCTTTAGTAAACTTATTCTCTTCTTGGTTACCCTGATCCTCAACCACCCTAGTTCTAGGCTTCCACTTCCTATAGCCTTTATTTTTCTCTTCATCTTTCTTAATATTCCGGGGAAATTTCTTTGCCCAGTCCCACCTTCTTGCACAAAAAACATACAAAGGGCATAAATTCGTATTCAATGGCTTGGGAAAGCAAACCCTATTTTGAAACAAGCTCAACTGAGGAAGGAAGATCCCGGTTGGATCAACTGACCCCCACACATAACCTAGCACCAGTCATAGGGTCAATCGAGAGAAGCTCACCAAAAAATCCAACAATACCTTTGAAGATATCCTCAGTCCAATGCTCCAATGAAGTCCTGGGAGTCTCACCCATACAAGAGCAATTTCAAAAAGGGTGTCAGACATGTGCATATTGGGAACCCAATTTTTAAGGGTAAGTGTAGATCTTCCCACAACCCATGTCCCCCCACAAAGAATCATCGAAACATCTTCAACACAAGAGAATGTAAAGGAGAAAAAACCCCTCGGAAGAGTAGAGACCTCAACCCATCCTTTCAAATTCCATATTTTACTCACAAAAACCCTAACCAAGTCGATATTAGGTCTCTGACTAGAAAAATTACCAACAAGGGAGAACTCCATCAAAGAAATGTTATGGTCAATCACCCAATCCAAGATTGCAAGAGCTACCTTTCCATTGTCCTTATCAGAGATAACAAAAACAAGGGGGAAAGGAAGACTTGCCTATTAGATTGACTCCGAATAATGAGGCTCACCGATTACCCATGATTCTAGAGAGGAAGGCACGCTCTGTCACACCCGTGATATTATGGTTAGATTGGGGATCCCTTGACTCCCCATTTTTGTAGGGAAAACTTTCAAAACCCACCTTAGGGGTCCCATCACTTGGGTCCACTTGAAACCCCATATTCAGGCCCCCACCATCTTTAGAGTTAGCTTCTCCTTTCTTTTTTGCATTGTAAGTTGGATTGGCAACTCCAACATTCACCTGACCTTGGAGGACACCAGTTACGGATCCCACTGAAACCTGCTTTCCGCCATGCTAAAACCTACCTGCCGCCATTGTGCCAATTAACACCAGATTTTGAAACTAAGCTTGACTCCTTACACGACAAGGTGCAAAGAGACTAGTTCCAACAAATATGTACAACACTAAGAGATTGAATCTTTGTTATCACATTCAAGTTTAGATTATTTTGTATTTATATACAACTTAATTTTCAAATCTACATGATATCAAATCGGATTTCATTGTAGTGGATTTATCTCACAATTTCAAGAATAAGCACACCAACATAATGAACTCTAATACTCCTATTACAATGATAGATTGTCCAACCAATATTTGGAGAAATCAACACCAATAATATATAGAAAGAAAGAGATGTGGAACAACTTTTAAAAACAAATTATATATCAATAACACCAAACTTAGAAATAATGAGTTCTCTTTGAATACAAAACTAAATCTTTAGATTTTTTCACCAAGAATTGTACACAAATAGACAATCAATTGAAAATGGGAAAAAAAAAAAACTCAAATTAGTGCCTTCAAATTCCGGATGCATTATGTGATAAACATGGCCTCCATTTTCCTCCTCCATCAATTCCGCCTCAGATTTTTCATACCACATCACCCCTCTCTCTTTCCCTCCTACCAACACGCCTGGCAATGGATGCTCTCTGGTGGACCCTGCCGGGAGAGCTAAACTCCAAACGAATTTGCACTTGCCCACAAACTCACCTTTCTCCTGCCAAAAAATCAGAAAACGGATGACGACAACCATTCTTTCAGATCCTTTGAATCAAAAATCCCTCTCAATTTCTCCTCCTCAGGGACAACTTCTTTTTCAAACTGATAAACCACTTTCGCCCGCCTTCTCTCTCACCCACAAACTCCCTCTAAACAGCACCCGAAAAAATCAGAAAACAGACGGCGACAACTGATCCTTTCTTCTCTTGCACCTTGATACCTTTCTTCTCTTGCCGATCGATCAAGAAAAAGCATTGAATCTTGCTTAGAAAACTAACAATTAATACGTAAACACTCGGTTAAAACGGTGTTAGTTATGATGCTTTGTTAATGGCTTGATTATAAATGTTTATCAGTATGAACTAAACCCGATAACAAATAGCATTACATATGCTATCAGGTTAATACCACGATAGCATATTAATGCTGATTCATAAATGAATCGACATTAATATACTATCGGGTTATTAGCCCGATAGCAATTAGATTGACGCTTAACTATGTTAAGCAAGTCTTCGATCTAATCCATCTTTATCCAATGCCAATATCATAATCATGATCAATGTTACAATCTGATAAACATATTCAGTTCTGAAGGCATAAATCAGATAATCTAATAGCATAGATGAATAAACAATAACAGGATAAAGGAGATTAACGAGTTAGAGAAGTCTTATCTTGCAAAAGCTACTAATGCATTACCACTCCCTCTTAGCTTTGGAAGATAGATATAGTAACCTGCATCACATTTCTCTTTCATAACCAGAATAATGTCAGTCTCCAATAATATATATCATCTATACATATGATATGAAGTACCATTAGGACACACGATACAAATATAAAACATCACTCTAAGTATGTGACATAGAGTATCCCCTAACCATGTGATATAAAATATTTATCATTTCATTATGACAAGATATCACTTGAACACGTGATATCAGTATTGCCTAAACATGCAATACTAAGGATAAACATATGAGGATGGTTAAATTCTCATCTTATCCAGGTTGTGATATGTGCACAAACATTTTATACAAATGTTTTATCACAACACCATCATGGCACATCCATGACATACCAGAGATCCAACATGATAACTGGTTTAGAGAATCATAAGATTGTCACCTTATGATGTCTGCATACAAGTGTTCATAATCTAAGGGATCGTCACCTCTTAGATATGAACACAGGGGGTGAAACACAAAATATCCCAACATGACAAAAGAAGTTTACACATTAAACATCTTATTTACAAAGCAAATTACCTTTCTATCATACCTAAACCTTTTATGAAGTGATCAATCTTCACTCTGGAAAGAAGTTTCGTCAGAATGTCTGTAGTTTGATCTCTTGTACAAACATATTCTAATTGAATTACTTTCTTGTCAACCATATCTCGTACATAGTGGTATGGGATCTCAATATGTTTGGACCTGTCATGGATTACTAGATTTACTGAAAGTTTTATGTAGCTCTGATTATCACAATGAATAATAGTAGGTTTCATAGGTTCTCCAAACAATCCCACAAGCAACTTCCTAATCCATACTGCCTCTCGAGCAGCCATAGAAGCTACAATATATTCGACATCGGTGGAACTTTGAGCTACAAAAGACTGCTTTCTGCTGATCCAAGATATCATGGCTGAACCTAAACTGAAACAACACCCTGAAGTGCTTTTTCTATCAGTCACGCTACCAGCCCAATCTGAATCTGTAAATCCATGTAGAGAGATATCAACTTTCTCATATTTAAGACCAAGGTTTAGGGTACCTTGTAAGTATCTCATAATATGTTTTACTGCCACCAGGTGTATCTCCTTAGGCTCAAACATAGACTCACTTAGAGCAACAACAACATAACATATATCTGGCCTTGTATTTAATAGATACATTAGGGACCCAATCATCTGCCTATACTGAGTAGGATCAGTGGATTGTGATTCTGTTGCTGCTTCATTAAGTTTATGTAAGTTGGTTTCCATAGGAGAGGTCATGGGCCTATAGTCAAAATGTCCAAGGTGTACTTTCCTTGGTTTAGTACAATATTATTGGAATTCTGCCATACTTCTAACCCTAGGAAGTAATGAAGTAGTCCCAAGTCCTTCATATCAAATTCTGTGGATAGATATTTCTTGCATTGATCTATAAGGTGATCATCTCTTGTGATTAATAGGTCATCGACATAAAAAATCAATATTCGCATATCACCTTTATTTCTTTTGTAGTAGAGATTAGGATCTGCATCTTTTTTAGTGAAACCTAGTTTTGAGAGATAGGTGTCAATTCTTTAATACCAGGCCCTGGGAGCCTGTTTGAGCCCATAGAGAGCTTTCTTAAGTCTACATACATGAGACTCTGCATTATGAATTTCAAACTCTTCAGGTTGCTCTAGGTAGACTTCTTCTAATATCTCACCATTTAAAAATGTCGTCTTAACATCCATCTGGTGTACCTTCCATCCCTTTGCTGCTGCAATGGCTAGTACAACTCTTACCAATGTATATCTGGCAACAGGTGCAAATTTTTCTTCATAATCTATTCCTTCCCTTTGTGAGAACCCTCTAGCTACAAATCCAACCTTGTGTTTTTCAATACTACCATCTGCAACATGTTTGATGTTGAAAAGCCATTTAGATGAAACAACAGATTTCTTAGTTGGCCTAGGAACAATCGCCCAAACATCATTCTTCATAATGGATTGATACTCTTCAAACATGGCATCCTTCCATACTTGATGTTCATGTGCATCTGATACATTGTTTGGTTCAACTTTAGAGAGATCATTCATAAGGGCAACATAGCTAGTGAATTTATTAGGCCTTTTACTTTCCCTAAAGGTTCCTAAAGGAACAACAAAGTTCTGAGCTTCTGTTACAGTCTTGGTGGCCCATAGTGGTCTTTTCTTGAGTTTTTCTCTGGGTGGGTTTTGAGTTTCACCTATAGTCTCCTCAGGATTCTCCCTCTGAAGCTCGGGAGTAGGATCTTCTTCTATGTTAGGAGTAGGGATATAGATTCCAGGTTCTATTGTACTTTGGGCTCTTTTGAAGGCTAAGTCTTCTTCAAATATTACATCCCTACTAAGTTCAATATTTCTTTGACCTTGTATATAAATTCTATAGGCTTGGATGTTTCACTATATCCTACAAGTATTCCCCTTGTTCTAGAAGGTTCTAGTTTTAGTCTTTTCTCTTTAGGTACATGTATATAGACAGGACACCCAAATATCCTAAGGTGGCTGATATCTGGCTTTATTTTGGTGAAGACTTCCTCAGGAGTTTTATCTTCAAGGTGGGAGTGAGGACATCTGTTTTGTATATTTACCGCAGTGCTAGTTGCTTCTGCCCAAAGTTTGATATTTAGATTTTGATCAAGGATCATGCCTTTGGTAACTTCTACAATAGTCCTATTTTTCCTCTCAGCTACCCCATTTTGTTGAGTATTATGAGGTATTGTTAACTCCCTCTTAATCCCTGAATTTTTACAAAAATCTTTAAATAATTCTAAAGTATATTCCTCCCCATTGTCAGTTCTTAGGGTTTTAATTTTATTTCCTGAGTAGTTCTCTGTTAATGATTTAAATTCTTTAAACGTATTGAGAATCTCTTCTGATTCTTTACATTTTAGAATGTAGATTCAAGTTTTCCTAGAGTAGTCATCAACAAATAGTACATAATACAAAAATCCCCCTAGAGAGGGTTCGGACATAGGTCCACTTACATTAGAATGAACTAATTCTAATATTTTTCTTATCTTACTAGTACTATTTTGGATGACACCCTTGGTATTTTTACCTAGGGCACATCCCTTGCACGCCTCTGAATGATATTGCTTCAACTTAGGTAGACCCATGACAAGATTTCCCATAGATGATAAATCCCTATAATTCAGGTGGCCTAGTCTTCTATGCCACACCTCATTTGCATTTGTGGCTTCATAAATTAATTCTAAGTTGGGCTCTGTGCATAGCTCATACAAATAGCCTTGTCTTTGTCCAATGACTTTAGCTTTCTTGATGGTAGAATTTCTCGGCCAAGCCAACACCTTGTTTTCCATGAAGGTCACTCTGTATCCATTATCCTCTAGTGCTGATATGGAGACTAAATTTCTTTTGATGTCGGGGACATATAGTACTCCTTCAAGTTGCAATGACATGCCTGTCTTTAATTTGATGATGCAAGTTCCAATTCCTCTGACTGGATCTGAGGAATCATCTTCGATGGTCACTTCCTCATCATTCTCCTCTATCATGGACATAGTTCTCGAAGTCATCTTCCCTTTTGGATTTTCCTACTTTGACAAATGTGGCTTGTTTGGCTCTCTCCGGACATTTCGCAACATAGTGTCTGAATTTGTCACACCTATAACAATGAATATGTGATAGGTCTTTCTTTGGAGTGTTCTTGCCTTGATGACTTTTTCTTTTCCTAAATTTCTTCTTCTTACTTTTCTTATTTGCGTTAGTATTTAGGACTTGAAGGTCTTCATCTATGTTCTTTTGTTTTATTCCAATTTTGTTCAACCTTGACTCTTCTTGGAGACAATCATCTCTTAACCTTTCAAACTTAGGATATTTGGACCTTGCACTAATACCTTGGACAAATGTATTTCATCCATTGGGCAACCCATCTAGAGCAATGAGTGTTAATTCTTTACTCTGGATCTCATAATCAAGGGTTGCAAGTTCATCTCTTAGGGTTGATATTCGCATGAAGTAGGAGTTGATTGTCTCCCCTTTGTTCATCGTGATATGATTTATCTCTCATTTCAATACCAGAGTACGACTTAAATTTGATATCTCAAATGTCCTCTCAAGTGCTTTGAACATTTTGTAAGCCGTCTCTTGTTTCTTTATGATGGGCATTATGTTGTTTCTTACCCCATCAACAATTATTTTAATAGCCTTTTCATTTCCCTCAATCCATGCTGTTTTGTCAGGTTCATTCTTAGGTGCTGCACTTTCAGTTTGAACATATGAATCAACTTTGTTTTCTCTCAAAATCATTTTGATTCTAAACTTCCAAGCTGAGAAATCATCTCTACCTTAGAGTCTATCTTCGAATCTAATAGCGTTGGCCATTTTGGAAATGTGATGTAATATATAATTTTGTTCTTGAATTATTTAGAAATTGAATAGCCTCAGATTCGATTAGCCTCACTCTGATACCATGTAAAGTTTTATTCAATTGCAATAAAAGAACAAACTATATATGTGAGAATTTTATATGATTATATTGTCTGGTAATTTGATTGTTTTGTTGCAGGCTGAAGGAGAGAGATCATTAATATTTTTTTATATGTCTTTTCCAAATGATTCATGTCGGGCTTTATATGTTTTAGAAGACCGGTCAATACATGTCTTAACAAATCTACCCTTACTATTTCTAGGTTGATGCATGCACCTATATGACTTATAAAAGAACAAATCAAGGGTATTCACCCAAACAAGGTCAACAATTGTACAAGATTTCATCAAGATGTGCCAGTCCTAACTTAACTCACCATGACTTCATGCCTTTAATACCTTTCCCAGCAACGATGCCAAAATGATTGGATAAAATGGTGGACTATATTTTGAAATAATAATTGCCCTTATGCTTAGTTCTAGTATTAAAAATCTTAATATTAATTTCCCCATTTCATACCTAAGTGAGTGTCAATTCAAGAAGCATAAACTTATGAAAGGTATTGTGGCAGTTTGCCTAAGGGATGAAGATAGTGGCATAAGTGGGAATGAAATGCAATTACTGATTCTAAGAAACTGATTCACACTTCCTAAGTCAAGCCAAACTTCCAATTAAACTACTTTACTCTCTAAGAATTAGAATACTAGATGAAAGGTTCTGCTTCCTCTCAAATATGTGCCAGGGTCTATGGTAGGGATTGTCATAGATTGGTAAAAATAATAATTTAGTCACATAAACTATAATTGATTCCAAATGTGTAAATCAATCAGAATAACCATTCAAGTTTAATCCAAAGTGATTACAACATCATAACATAGTCCTGTAAGAAATAGAAAATAAATTATCTAAAAAAACAATTGTATTTAGAAAATTTCAACTAAATCAAGTACACAAAATTGAAATTAAAACAATTCATGAAAAAAATTATGAAATTCACTAGGTAACCGTAGAGTGGGCCCTACCTCCTTGGTTGCCAAGTGATGGATTACACACGCACTCTTACTGTATACTACTCTTTCATTGACAAGAATGAACAAAGATTTCTTTTTAAATTCAAACTTCATGCCCAAAATATGTATATCTGATTATTTCAGGTTCAAGTCAGCATACATATATATATATATATATATATATATATATATCGATTATCATGGTAATAATGAACTTTAAGTTTGTTTGCTCATTCAGCATATCGACCACTCACAACTAAGAGTCTATGAAAACGACAAAAAGGCCACGAGCCACTTATGACATTAAAAAAAATGACCTTAATCAAAATGATCAGTCACTAACAAAGTCTTTTTAATTTCATCTCACCGATCTGCCAAGATCCACACACTTGTAATAGCTTCAACTTCATCTCTAGCCATCTCCTACCATTTCTGACATAGAACAATCAAAATATCATGGATTTCAGTATTATAACCAATCCTAATCTTCTTTTTACTTTTTTATTAATAATTAGAGTTCCTTTGGTTGTTCTCAAAAAATGAGTAACCCAAGTTCACCTGCAATTTATCTATGAAATAGCCAATTTCAATCAATGAAATACTTCAGGGCTTGGAACAACATAACAAAGATAAAAATCCTTCTACTCTTCAGGCTCTGGAAAACCTAGGTGGGTGTACCTTTGATGCATAGAATTAGACCAATTATATACATATGACAACATCAATAGAAAGAAAATGGATCTCATTAAAGGTTAAAAAACAAGGAGGGTACTATAGATGGGCTAGATATACACTTACAACTCAACAATGTTTGAACATGAGATAAGTGTAACATCACCAAAAAATAGAAAAATAAAGATATTCTAATTTGATTTTAAAATTGATGTTCTGACAATCCTTCAACATTACAAAAGACCAGTGTCTTATCCTGGCCATAGAGTCATGCATAAAAATGGAAGAGAAATCTCAGCTGCAAGCTACTTTCAACATTAAATTTTCATGTATTATTGCATTACATTAATACAATCCTCTGCTTTGTCACAAAACCATACTTACATATATACACTTTCAAAATCATTAATGTTGGATTTCAGGATTTAAATCCTTCCTAGAAGAATACCCAAAAAACAAACATTACACTTTCAAAGAAGATTGGAAGAGACACCTCAAATTATCCTTGATAATCTGAAACTGTATAAATTCAAATGCCATTTTGGAGGCAATTTTGTGGAAACTCACACATGCCTTGCATATGTGTAAACCTTCAAGCTGAAACAAAACCTACAACAAAGACAACACTGGAAACCCAAAAAAAACACTGTCATTTGCAAAAAACGAAAAATGCCATCACTGGAACGTGCAATTTTGAATTTCTCTTTTTTGGAGAATTTTTTTTAGAACTCGGGCCCCCCTCTCCATTGGGTAGAACTGAAAACATGAAGAAGAGGGAAAAAACTAGATTTGCATCACAAATTGCCAAGTGTCCTCTTTCCCCTACTGGAAATATTTTTTGCATCATTCCCGTGGAAATTGCTCTCAAAATATTTGACGTGTTAAAACTGATGGCAGAAACAAACTCCTCGTTCCATTCCGAGAGCTTTCCAATGACATATAATATGCCTATATTTGGGTAAAAAATACTCCTCGAGTGAATTAATCTCGGATGCAGCCAAACATTTAAATTTTTGAATTTTAACACTATAGTCTGACTATATATTTAATCTTGATTTTCTACCCTCTGCTCTACCACATTTCAGCCTCTGGTTTTCTCACAGATCCACCTATTTGCCACCTCATCCGCCACTTTAGCACTGCCAGACCCACCACTGGACCTCGGCCCGCCTTGTCGTTGATCTGCGATGGGTAACTAGCAAGCAAGTTCCCTTTGCGGATCAACGACCACCGTTGGATCATCTAACTTGCACACCTGCTAACCTCTATTTTCATCATAAAATTTAGTTGCCTCGAGATATGCATGCGTGTGTGCGTGGGGTCCATTGGGCGCTTAGCCTTCTTGTTTGCCAAAAGCCTCTTTTCTTTTGGACACTAAGGATGTTTGTATTTAAATAATACAGAGTTCCATCTCACCACCAATGTGGGATAAAGGCTTTATGCCTGTGCCTTTTATACCTGTGCGTGCCTCCACATTTTGCACATATGTCTACCATGGCATGCACATTTGCTTGGTAATTTCTAAGTCTCTTTTTTTTTAGCCTGCGCATGGTTTTGCATTTATTTGGCAATTTTTTAAAACTTCTCACTTGGTAAAATAATTGCCTTGCTGGAAATCTTTATTCTGAATAAATACACTGGTTGTTGGATTATTTTTTATCTTCAACAATAGTTTGCTAAAATATCATTTTCACTTTCAATTGTACAATCCCCTTTGATAGAAAATTTTACCCATACTGGTAAAATCATTAGCCCTTCTTGCTATAGTGGTTCATCTTTCACTTTAAAATTTATGCAGATACTTCACAAGCCTTTTATCTCTTATCCATTTTTTTATATTTGAAAGTTTTTCTCTACTGTGGGTAAAAACATCTTTACACCAATAATTTCTTATTGGAAAAACCTACATTTTATCTTGCCAATTTTTTATAAGAAAATCCCCTTCATCGCAATGCCGCAATGAGTAATGCCCCTCCTTTTTCCAATCACGCCATCATGTAATTTTAGAGAGGTAAATAAAATTGCAAGGGAGATAACATTTGATTTTGATTTTTTAACTTTCTCGGGCCTACCAAATGCTATACACACTTATTTAAAATCATTATAAAATGACTTAAATGATATTTCCAATACCAAATAATATGTTTAATATTGTTATCTGAAAACATTATTAAATAATTTGCTGAACCATTTTTTCAATTTACTCCATCTATAATTATTATTTAATCTATTTGGACAAATTATCTGCACAAATTTAATCATTGAAACTTGATTTTTAATGTTTTGCAAAATGGTCAAAACCACCTTTGTATCCGTGGAAACCGCCTTGAAAAACCACTCAAATGGCGACATGAGATCATGCCATCTGACAATAATATATATACTGATATATTTTTAATCACCCTGCAAAATATATTTCCTTGAAGCTTACTAAGTTGCAAGATTTTAATCCCCAAAGTTCACTACTTAGCTGTTTCTGCATTGAAAACTACCAAAAACCTCTTCAAACCAAGTTTCAAAACAATTTTGCAAACATATCAGATAAAATCATGAAGAGATGGAAACTGGAACACATACTTATTTAACTACAAGGAATCTCATGGACCAATTGGTTTGAGAAAATAATCATCCGAGTGAAAGATATTAATGCTCAAAGTGGCCCATTTACATGTTGTTTTTGAAAAACTGAAAAAGTCCATGTGGAATGAGCTTTGAAAACTGACCAAACGAAGAGTTGGGGGGCTATCAAAACCTAGGCATGAACATCAATTGTCTATCCCCAACAAAATTAAAGTAAATTACTTACTATTTCATTTCTATTAGTAATTTTGCATTGAAATAATTTGAGGCAAATGAACAAATAAGTAATCATACAAGGTTTTTTGGTTGGTTATTAACAACCAAACATAAGTGTGAATGTAACACCTTAAAAAAAGGGCAATATAAGGATTAAAAGGTATGTTTTTTCAATCCTATCGATATTGAACCCAAAGTTAGTAGTGTTAAAACACAAATCTTATACTAGATTATCGATTCATCGGTGTACACAGTTCTGGATGCCACACAATGTGTTAATGACACATGAAGATTTATCGTCAATGCAAGTTAATTGGAAATCATCATCAAAATTGCTACAACTGAATTTTTTTAGTATACGATTCCAAATTTAACAATGTTAGACCCAAATCCTCAAGAAATCTGCTACAATAAAACTAAAATCAATAGTCCCGAATGCACCATTGTCCCAATGCTCCCTTTATTCTGCTATAATTAATTACAAAATGCCTTATTTTACATTATATAAGATGAAAGATAAGCAACAATTAAGGCATGCACAAACAAATAAAATAAACTCTATGTAGTGTGACACCTAGGAGAGGAAAGTAAAATCAGGTGACTATTAGAATTTTGAATAATGTGATCTTTTGGTTCCATAATGCTAGGTACCTAACTTGAAGGATTAAATGATTGTTCATATTCTATAATTGAAAGGTCAAAAGTTAAAGGCTTATGTTCTCGAGTGGGGTGTTGGATTTTGGAGGAAAAGTTTTGGAAAGTCAAAGAACACATACAACTCTTCAATATCACGTTCCCAATGATAATTCTTCATTTTTGAGTCCTAAGTTGGAGAGTTATAAGTATATTTTGGGGGAGAACAATGATCATTGTTCAAAATGTATTTTACAAGTCTAAGAGCCTGATTTATTTTACAGGTTGTTGAGTATTAAAAAAGAATATTTATATGTGGTTTATTTATTTTTTCCTATAATTGATTTTCTGCAAAATAAAAAGTTTAAGTTTATATTGTTTCGTATTTATATACAACTTAATTTTCAGATCTACATGATATTAAATCCGATTTCATTTTAGTGGATTTTGTTTCACAATTTCAAGAATAAGAACACCAACATAATGAACTCTAATACTCCTATTACAATGATAGATTGTCCAACCAATATTTGTAGAAATCAACAAATCAACAAAACTTATAATGGACATACTTTTTGGATAAAATCCCGCTCTAACTTTTATTTCAAATATCAAGACCTAATCTTGTAGAAAGTAAAGTTTTCAAGTCTAATATGCTAACTATTCTATATAATAGTCAACCATAATATTTAAAAGATTATTGCTTTAACAAGTCATTACACACAAAATATAACATTATTTAAGATGCCAAACGATGAGATTAATACTATCATTTCCCAATAGTTTTAGCATTCAAATTTGATCAATTTCATGTTCGTAAGAAATTGTGACATGCCTTCACTCATGAAAGTGGGGTTCAATTTTAAATAAGCCAATAACTATCATCTTCGAGACAAGTCCAAATGAGAAATTTTCCTAGCTATTATATTGTTCTTGGAATATCATTAATTGTTCAAACGCTAATTTCAACATTCTTTCAATAAAACATTCTCTTGCAAGAACACCATGCTATACATGCAAATAAAAAACACAATTGATCCTTTGATATAGTAATTGCATTAATCCTAAATGATGTTAACTTTGCTCATGCATAATAGACAACAAAGAAATTTGAAAAGTGGGAACAATATTACGATTCATCTAATAATATTATTAGAATATTTGCAATGGCATGAGAAACAAGCATCAACAATTATGATTCTATAGCAATATATCAAAAAGAAACATGAAACAAATTTTAAAAACAAAATATATATCAGTAATATCACCAATTTACATTAAAAAAAACTTAGAAACAATGAATTCTCATCTTCCATGTTGTAAAAAATAAATATAAAATCCCTTTAAATACATAGCTAAACCTCTAGATCTTTTTCACCAAGAATTGCATACAAATAGACAATCAATTGAAAATGAAACAAAAACATCAAATTATATTAAACTCCTAAAATTAATTTTATGTGCTTCCATGATTATCAATGATTACGATTTTATTCAAAAAGAGAAGCCAAAAAAATATGTCAATCTTAGGTATTAAGTGCTTCATCCAAACTTTAGACTATCATAGAACATGAGTATCATCACAACAATATGCAAAAGCAATAGAGAATTTATGAGTAGAGGAAAACCTCCATATCAATTCATCTTCGGAGCTATTCTTTAACCGAAAGGAGAGAAACCTACAACTAGGCAAGAGATGGATGAATAACAAAGAGATTCACCCATGTGCCATCAAGCCAATATTCCATCACCATCGACCCAAAAGAAGCAATACAAACATCTCTAAAAGCCCCCAGCTGAGGATCAAGGGTTAGCGACCTCTTACCAAGCCAACAATCATCCCAAAATTGGATAGTCCATCCATTTCCAGCCTTCCAGTAAGATCCACGATTGACAACATCCTTGGCCTTGATAATGTTATTCAAAAGATGTGATCCAACAGGGATATGAGAGGAGTTCAGGAAATCACGAATAGAATGAACATTGAAGAGATATTTGTTATGCCAGATAGTATTCTATTCTCTTCTATAATCATATGTCCCCCACACTTGTTTAGCCAAGAGAGCGGAATTAAAAGAGTTGATACTCCTGATCCCCAGACCTCCATATTTTTTGAGTTTACAAAAATACTCCCATACCACAAAAATACTCCCCATTTTCACAGGGACAACTTTCAAAACCTGCCTTAGGGGTCCCATCACTTGGGTCCACTTGAAACTCCATATTCTGGCCCCCACCATCCTCTAAGTTAGCTTCTCCTTTTGTTTTTTACATTGTAAGTTGGATTGGGGACTCCAACATTCACCTGACCTTGGAGGACACCAGTTACAGATCCCACTGAAACCTGCTTGTCGCCATGTTGAAACCTACATGCTGCCATTGTGCCAATTAACACCAGATTTTAAAACTAAGCTTCACCCCTTACACGACAGGGTGCAATTAGACCAATTCCAAAAAAATTGTACAATAGTAAGAGATTGAATCTTTGTTATCATATTCAAGTTTAGATTATTTTGTATTTATATACAACTTAATTTTCAAATCTACATGATATCAAATCAGATTTCATTGTAGTGGATTTATCTCACAATTTCAAGAATAAGCACACCGAGATAATGAACTCTAATACTCCTATTACAATGATAGATTGTCCAACCAATATTTGGAGAAATCAACACATAAACCAAACATATAATGGACATACTTTTTGGATAAAATCCCCTTCTAACTTTTATTTTCAAATATCAAGACCTAACCCCGTAGAAAGTAAAGTTTTCAGATCTAATATGCTAACTATTCTATACAATAGTCAACCATAATATTTTAAATATAATTTCATTGATAAGTCATTACACATAAAATGATGAGATTAATACTATTATTTCCCAATAGTTTTACCATTCAAATTTGATCAAGTTCATGTTCATAAGAAATTGTAACATGCCTTCACTTATGAAATCAGAGACACGTCAAAATGAGCAATTTGCCTAGCTATTATATTGTTCTTGGAATATCATTAATTGTATATGCTAATTTCAACATTCATTCAATAAAACATTCTCTTGCAAGAACACCATGCTATACATGTAAATACAAAACACAATTGATCCTTTGATATAGTAATTGCATTAATCCTAAATGATGTTAACTTTGCTCATGCATAATAGACAACAAAGAAATTTGAAAAGTGGGAACAATATTACGATTCAAATCATAATATTATTAGAATCTTTACAATGACATGATAAATAAGCATCAATAATTATGATTCTATAGCAATATATAGAAAGAAAGAGACGTGGAGCAAATTTTAAAAACAAAATATATATCAATAACACCAATTTGCATTAAAAACAAACATAGAAATAATGAATTCTCATCTTTCATGTTGTAACAAATAATATAAAATCTTTTTGAATACAAAACTTAATCTTTAGATTTTTTCACCAAGAATTGTACACAAATAGACAATCAATTGAAAATGGAAAAAAAAAAAAAACTCAAATTAGTGCCTTCAAATTCCGGATGCATTATGTGACAAGAGATGCAAAGCATCATGTTCCTGCCGAGAGTTAAAAATGAGGATGGTTAAGGAGAAAAAGAAATGTATGAATGGTAGAGAGGAGTTAGAAAAGGTTTATGTTGATGCTAGATATATGAGATTGTTTGAGTGAAACAAAAGGTAATGGATAATAGTGTTGAAAATCAATTTAGTGATAAAGAAAGTAATAATGATAATTGTAACGATCATGCAAGGTTTTGATAATTTTGTACAATATTGATACATACATAGATAAAATTCCTATTTGTATTTTCTTTATGATGTAAAGAAATGCAATAGAAGAGAGGACAAAACTTTGATGGAGTCAATTTGAACGTAGATGTGTTAGATGCAATTGTGTAGGGGAAAAAGCAAGACTAGGTTAACATGCCCTAATCTCACTTTCAACCACACATTTGTGGACTACGAAAGAGCCTAGAGGTATCACACAATTGGCTACTTCTTTTTGTGAAAGAGAGAGCCACGGGCTACCTATTAGGATTTCTATTCCTTTGTTGTAATTGAAAGATAAAATGATGCAAGTTCAATTCCTAACCCCAAAATGCAAGTATGAACTAATGACAAGACTGCAGAATTGAACTTAAACGATGGAAAGCTGTAAATACAAGGATAAGACAAGAATGAAAATGCGTACCTGGAGTTAAAATCTGACTGAAAATGTTCAGGATGGGGGCGCGAGCGCCACTGTCCTGATTCTACCCCTGAAACTGCTCCGAAAACTGCTGTTTTGCAACCTAGAAAGCTGTCAAAAATGCTGAAAATGTTGTCTGTCAGGAGGACCAGGGCGCCCAGCGCCCCTGTCCTAGCAGGACCAGGGCACCCCACGCCCCTGTCCTGGTCTTTTGCTTTGAGATTTGGTGTGTTGTGCTATCTTGACCTGCTTTTCCCGGATCTGTCACCTGCGGCGTTGTCCGAGTTCCGAAACCTACACTTATATCTGAAAAGGTGTGGTGGGCGGCTATATAGGGTTTTGCCTTAGTCAAACCCCCGCTTCGGTGATTTCCACCTCCACGAATAGCCAAGTTGTATTGTAAAATGTATTGTGTGTGCAGACCTAGTGTGTGTGCAAGGTCTTTAAATGCAAGAAAGCAAACTAGAGCAACCTAGAAAGTAAACCCTAATTGCTTGTAAATGATAATGTAAATGCTCTAAATCAAGATGCAAAGTGATCTAAAGCATGAATAAAGGATATATTGAAGCTTATGCAAAGACATGAAAACAACATGAAATCATACCCAACCCTCAAGGGAGGAGTACAAGCCAATCTTCAGTCGGTAATCTCCTATTGTTCTTCAATGTCTCCCAAGCCCTAAATGAATGAAATTGATGAATGCTTGATGGATGGATGTTGAATGTTATTGAAGTCTTCAAAGATCTGCTCTTTCGCTGCATAGAAGGTCCTTGAAACCAAAATCTGGATCTTTTCAAATGAAGAAAGAGAGCTCTTATATATGAAACCCTAGGTCTTAATTTCAACTTTTGGCCGACCTAGAGATTGAATATCCCGCCAATTTCTTGGGGTTAAGATTTATTTTATGATTGGATCGCGCTCCTAAAATTTCGGGAAAAATGTCCGAGACCATGTGCACTCTGGGCGCCCTGGTCCTTTCTGGGCGCCATGGTCCCGACAACTTTTCACCAAATTTTCAGGGCCGTCGGATATGATGATTTTAGAGAGAATCCCGAAGTTATAGGTGATTTCGAGATGTTTTGACCCCCAAAACCAAGCCCCCAAGTTCAAAATAGGACCTAATCAGGGTTTTTGATTAAATGATGTATTGGAAGAATAAAATGAAAGGGGCACACTTTAATGAAAGGGCCCAACTTTATGATGTGGGAGATGATGAAATAGAACTTTAGACCTAATTAATTTGACTAATTAAGTGCTAAAGGGGAAATGCAATGCAAAATGCAAAATATGCCAAGGCGGGTGCTAAACTAGGTGTAAAATTGTACCACCCTAGCAAGTGCGTACAATTTACGACGCTACATTTAGCCCCCACTTTAGCGGTCATATGAACACTATGTGCATATGCAAGCTAAAGTACAGAAAAGTAAACATTATTTGAAAAAGGATATATCCATAAGTCTGTCGAACGAAGCCCCCAGCGGTATCTGCAGTACACAGTTAGGAACCACAACCTACAAAACCACATGTTAGATCACAAAATCACCTAATGCTTACTAAGGAAGGTGATGAAAATTCGAGGGTAGCTATATGCCCCCCCCTGTTTCGACTTGCTAATTTTAGTGAGTTGAAACAGGGTATCATGTTTACCACTTCGAATTGTTAAAGAATATTGATGACAAATGCTCACAAGAAGATTTGATATGAGATCAAAAACTAATGGAGAATCATTTGGTAAGAAAGAGGACTAAATCTCAATTCCAACACAACAAAGAGTGTGAGGTTTTGAGAGTTCTCTAACACAAGATGAAGGATGTAAATGGAAACAAAATGCAAAGAGAAGAAAAGAAAGGAGAAAAGCATGAATACACACATTGGTGATCCATGAGAAGAATAGTGAGAGAGAAAAACACGGACTTCTCGCCCCTATATCTTGTCTAGGTGATCCATGTGAAAAAGGACATGGAAAACTAGCCCCTAGAGTCTGTCTAGGTGATCCATGTAAGGGAGGAGAGTGAGAAAATCTAGCCTTATGCCGCTAGTTCCACTCAACCTCGTGCATGTGTGTGTAAGGGAGGTTAGAAGCACCTCATAGGAGTCTATGCCCGAGTATGCTACAACCTGTATATGTATAGTACAAAAGCGTGACATCTCGCTCTAAGAGTCTGTGCTCTGGTTCCGAGAATAATCACCTTGCATAAAAGAAAAATGGAGACATCTTTCTCTAAGAGTCTGTGCTCTGGTTTCGAGAATGACCCATTGCTCAAAAAGTGTAATGTTTATGTCATAAGCAAAGTAGAACAAGGATACCTACCTTCATCACAAAAGAAGATACCCCCAAAAATGCAACAATGTCATAGATCCAAGCAAGAGAGTTTTGCACTCTTTAAGCAAGGATAAGATAGTTGAAAAAGGGATATCTTGTAATATGTGTAAAGGAGATCCTTAGAGGAGAAGAGATCTTTGTACAAAAGACACCTATCCCCGAGAGGAATTGTCTTAGACAAATATAACATCTTCTAGAATAAGACAAAGAAGAGAATAAGAATGCAATACTTCCTTCTTTTGCGAGGTGAAAGTGATTCTTAATGAAGGATGACGCTCTTTTTAACCCAATTAGGAGAGTGAATTCGCTATGGATGTATTTTACCAAGTGCAAAAGAGGTTATAGTCAAGGACTTACAGCTCTTGTAAGAGAGAATCCTTGAACAAACAACAACAAATGCGTACAAGGCATAACATCAAGTAATAAAGTCCACACCATCCACAAAATAGGAAAAAGTGGATCCTTAGATAAAAATAAGGAAAGATCATTGCCTCCCAAGGATAAGGACAATGAGAAGGACTTACACAATCTTCTAGGGAGAGATTTGGACATAAGCAAAAGAAGAGATGTATGAAATCACTCTTGTCCCCATAGGAACAAGAACACTAGGCTATTATGTTGCTTCAAAAAATATGATTGCACTTGAAATTGTACCATCATGAATGACAATGAGCCCCTAGTAAATGAGCTACCAATGTCACATAATGATGAGCAACATAATAGCCATTAATGTTATTTAAAGACATGATAGATTCAATGAGGTATTTGAATATGACATGCTAAATGCTCAACTATAAGTGAGATCAAAAACATGTATAAAATGATAAAAATTGAAGAAGAAAAGTCACAAGAAATCTTAGAAGAGGGATGAGTGTAATTTATTAGAGCCTTATCCCTAGAGGAAAGGACTTTATGATGAATAGGAGATAAAGATTCATAAGTGGATTTAGAAATTTGAGGGGATTCATAAAGAGATTTGTTCATTGCCAAGATTTCCTTATGAGGGGAATGAGAGTTGATAGAAGTAAAAGATGATTTAGTTGAAGTGAGATCATCATCACTACTAAATATAGCATTCACATTGAGAGATGGTCTTTTAGATGCTTTGGTATGTTTGCAGGGATTATAGCCGAGTCCAAAGGCATAATTGTGAAAATTAGTCTCTAGAGGAACTTTTGTCCCTTGTTCATGAGCGCCACAACCATTTCCATGATACCCATGCTTAGCAAAAATGCGAAAACCACGACCATAACGATCAGCCATTTCAGGAAGAGAAGGTGGTTTTTCATAAGACAAAGAATCAAACTCTTCATAATTAGAGGTGTGAGGAGAAGAAGTTTGAGAAGCGGCCACAAAATTATTGCTCATAGGTTCAGGTAAGATTGATTGATTTTTAGTTTCTTCCTTCTTTTTAACTTTAAACTCTCTAGGAGAAACCCTATACTCACCTACAAAGGTGGGATTGAAATCAAGAGATCCCTAATCGTCTTCTATGAGAACCTTCTCAGGATCAAAAGCCTTTTCATGTGTAGATTCAAGTTGATAAGAATCTTCTTCAGGAACTTCAGACTCATCCAAAGAATTTTGATTATCAGAGGGTAATGATCCATCCATAGGTATCTTGTTTAACGAGTCATCACTAGAAGAGGAAGGCTTAGAAGAACTCCCTTTGGAAGTAGATGTTTGCAAACAAGCTTGAAAATTAGTATCACCTGTCAAGATATATGTCTTATTATTATAAATAAATTTAACTTGTCTATGCAATGTAGAGGGGACAGCTTGCATACTGTGAATCCAAGGTCTCCCTAATAACAAGTTGTATGTTAGATTTCTCGACATAACATGGATAGGAGTAGGCAAAGTAATAGGTCCCACTGTAATGGGTAAGGTGATAATACCTAATGAAGACTTAGCCACATTATCAAAGCCTTGAATGGGACGAGAGTCAGGCTCAATAAGGGATGTATCCACATTCATCTTATGCAATAGATTAATGCTACACACATTAAGGCCAGAACCATTATCTACCAGCGTTCGTCTTATAGCAATGTCATTTATGATAACCACAATCATCAAGGGATCATATTGATTTTGAATTTCACTAGTAGGAAACTCATCTTGAGTAAACACAATTTGAGTTTTAGGATTCATCACAGAGTTAACCAAAGACACTATATTACTAGATGTATTAGGTGGAGGAACATTCAAATCTTTCAAGGCATCTTGTAACATTCCATGATGAGCGGAAGAAGTTTGGATCAAATCCCAAAGGGATATCTTAGCAGGGGTAGCTTTAAGTTGTTCTATGAGATCATAGTCCTTACTAAGCATTTGTGAAATACGAGGAGCTTGAGGAAGAATAGGTTGGGAAGGAGGAAGCGAAGTGGGGATAACTGGAGGAGGATTAGGTTGCGTATTGTTTCTAGTGTTATAGGTATGAGCAACCGCATGATAACTCTCTCTAGTTAGTTGCTTAGCATACTCATAAGGGCTCTTAGTAGAATAACCTCCTTGCACAGTAATAATAGGTGTCTTAGGAGTGCAAAAAGAATCATTAGCATAACCACCTTGAACCACTAAGATAGGCTTATTTAAAGGTTGAGAATTTTGAGAAGGACAAGCACCTTGGACAGTGAAGAGAGGTTTGTTAGGTGTTTCATTCACATGTATCAAATTGATTGAGGATGGTTTAGAGGAATGAACAAAAGTGTTGGAAGAATTATTGATAGTCTTCTCTTGCACTAAAATCTTATCACAGATTAAATCAATTTTAGGAGAGAGACAAGGGATAGGCATTGATGTTCTAGTAGGTAGAGTAATACTAGGAAAGGTCATATCATCCTCTATCATCAAAGGATCTACATGGGGAATAAACTCTCTAGGAGAAGGATCAACATTACTCTCTAAAGTCTCACTTTTGAGAGGGAGATCTTTGAAAGAGATGTTAACCATCTTGCTTTGAACTAGGGTTTCCTTATGAGTAGAACCAAGTTGAGGAGAGGGAGATGCTTTATTTTTAGAGGGAGAATAATTGAGATTCAAGGAAGGTGATAAACTCTCAAGGGAGTTTTTAATCTTGACTTCATCCCCTTTGGCTAGGGTTCTCTCATAGGGTAGAGAATAATCTATACCTTCTTCTAATGGTTCATCCCAAATAGTGAAGTTGTTGAAAGGAATGTTTGAAGTATTGTCAATTTTGGGAGAGGAGATAACATTGTTTATTAATTCCTCATCCTTAGGAGGGAGAGCATCAATAGATGTGTTAAACTCATCCTCTTTCCTCAAAATATGTTCAATAGGGGAGACAGAATTAAGGAAATTGCTTATTATTTCATCTTATTTCTCTAAGGGATGCTTATGGGTAAGACCAACTTTAGGAGAAGGGTAAGAATTTACCATTAATTCATCATCTCTAGTGGGAATTTTGTTGGAAAAGGAAATGCCATCACTAGGAAATGTAGGGATAATGTCATCTTTTTGCACAGAAGGATCCTCATGAAGGGAGTGTTTTTTAGGGGACACAAAGGCATCAAGGGCATCATTCAACAAAGCATGATCATATCTATTAAAAGGTTTATCTTTTGATTCAAAAGGAGATATCTCTTCATAGAGGGGATCATTGAAAACAACCATGTTACTAGATTTAGTGGAAGAGCTGATAGGAATGTACCCTTGAGAGGAATCATTCGACTTATCTTTCTCATCACAACGAAATGGCATAGTAACAATGTTTATGAGTTTTTGGTAAAATGAAGGTTTGGTATATTTAGGTTTCAAAAATTCATCTAAAGCTTCATCTAACTCATAATCATCACAAATATGAACATCTTGCAAATAAAAATCTGACATTTTGAAATTGCATAAAATTTAAACACACAATGCAAAGAAAAACACTTTTGTTTTTTCTTTTTAACGAAAATGAAATGAAAACACACTAAATCTAGATCTAGATCTAACAAATGCAATGCAAGAGGAAGCAATGATAGATTCACGTCGGGTTCACCAAAATGTGTAGGGGAAAAAGCGAGACTAGGTTAACATGCCCTAATCTCACTTTCAACCACACACTTGTGGAATACGAAAGAGCCTAGAGATATCACACAATTGGCTACTTCTTCTTGTGAAAGAAAGAGCCACGGGCTACCTATTAGGATTTCTATTCCTTTGTTGTAATTGAAAGATAAAATGATGCAAGTTCAATTCCTAACCCCAAAATGCAAGTATGAACTAATGACAAGACTGCAGAATTGAACTTAAACGATGGAAAGCTGTAAATACAAGGATAAGACAAGAATGCAAATGCATACCTGGAGTTAAAATCTGACTGAAAATGTTCAGGACGGGGGCGCGGGTACCACTGTCCTGATTCTGCCCCTGAAACTACTCTGGAAACTATTGTTTTGCAACCTGGAAAGCTGTCAAAAATGCTGAAAATGTTGTCTGTCAAGAGGACCAGGGTGCCCAGCGCCCCTGTCCCAGGGACCAGGGCACCCAGCGCCCCTGTTCTGGCAGGACCAGGGCGCCCCACACCCCTGTCCTGGTCTTTTGCTTTGAGATTTGGTGTGTTGTGCTATCTTGACCTGCTTTTCCCGGATCTGTCACCTACGGCGTCGTCCGAGTTCCGAAACCTACACTTATATCTGAAAAGGTGTGGTGGGCGGCTATATAGGGTTTTACCTTAGTCAAACCCCCGCTTCGGTGATTTCCACCTCCACGAATAGCCAAGTTGTATTGTAGAATGTATTGTGTGTGCGGACCTAGTGTGTGTGCAAGGTCTTTAAATGCAAGAAAGCAAACTAGAGCAACCTAGAAAGTAAACCCTAATTGCTTGTAATGATAATGTAAATGCTCTAAATCAAGATGCAAAGTGATCTAAAGCATTAATAAAGGATATATTGAAGCTTATGCAAAGACATGAAAACAACATGAAATCATACCCAACCCTCAAGGGAGGAGTACAAGCCATTCTTCAGTCGGTAATCTCCTATTGTTCTTCAATGTCTCCCAAGCCCTAAATGAATGAAATTGATGAATGCTTGATGGATGGATGTTGAATGTTATTGAAGTCTTCAAAGATCTGCTCTTTCACTACATAGAAGGTCCTTGAAACCAAAATCCGGATCTTTTCAAATGAAGAAAGAGAGCTCTTATATATGAAACCCTAGGTCTTAATTTCGACTTTTGGCCGACCTAGAGATTGAATATCCCGCCAATTTCTTGGGGTTAAGATTTATTTTATGATTGGATCATGCTCCTAAAATTTCGGGAAAAATGTCCGGGACCATGTGCACTCCGGGCACCCTGGTCCTTTCCGGGCGCCATGGTCTCGACAACTTTTCACCAAATTTTCAGGGCCGTCGGATATGATGATTTTAGAGAGAATCCCGAAGTTACAGGTGATTTCAAGATGTTTTGACCCCCAAAACCAAGCCCCCAAGTTCAAAATAGGACCTAATTAGGGTTTTTGATTAAATGATGTATTGGAAGAATAAAATGAAAGGGGCACACTTTAATGAAAGGGCCCAACTTTATGATGTGGGAGATGATGAAATAGAACCTTAGACCTAATTAATTTGACTAATTAAGTGCTAAAGGGGAAATGCAATGCAAAATGCAAAATGCGCCAAGGCGGGTGCTAAACTAGGTGTAAAATTGTACCACCCTAGCAAGTGCTTACAATTTACGACGCTACAACAATTTTTAAGTAGAAAATATAGAGCAAGATAGATCAGAAAATTAAGAAGAATCTGGATCAAACATACCACTTTGGAATAACTTTCCAATACAGGTTGCCTCATTCAAGAGGCTAATGTTATCTTGTGGTAGGTAAAAGAGAAAATGTAAGAATGTGGGAGGTAGAGGAGAGCAGGGAAACTATGTCATTCGACGAAACCATATTTGTTTGAGACATTCTGCCAAACAGTTGGCATGCCTTTTGTATTGTTCCACAATTTGCATATGTTTGCTCTAGTAGACAATGTATGCGAAATGTGGAAGCTATCATGCCAACGTTAAATTCATATGGCCTCCATTCCTTTATTACCATTGGACCTGTCACTCAATAAAATC
The DNA here is from genome assembly GCF_030272615.1 of Cryptomeria japonica. Lineage (NCBI taxonomy): Eukaryota > Viridiplantae > Streptophyta > Pinopsida > Cupressales > Cupressaceae > Cryptomeria > Cryptomeria japonica. Next base: position 408,330,053 of record NC_081413.1, on the reverse strand, counting down.
ATTAATTTTAATAATGAGCTTATTCTCATTCAATTGTCAAATTTGACAGCACAAAATCTATGAGGACCGATGGTGGAATCAATGTGATCAAGAAGGCCATTGAAGCACAAGGAGCACATTGCTGCATATGGAGAGGGCAATGAGAGGCGTTTGACTGGCAAACATGAGACAACAGACATCAACACATTTTCCTAGGTAATTTTTATATGCATGAACATTGATATCAACAATAATGGAGAGCTGTGAACTTGAGCGTTATCATTGTGTGTGTCTTTGATCTCTTTGCTGCACCTATTGTGCCAATAGGATAGTCACTTGTGTTATTTAGCAGGTGCTTGATTGTGGTGTTTGGGATGCTTGTGTCATGTAAAATATGTGGAATTACTTGAAGAGTGCTTGTGTCCTTGAGGAGAAGAACACAGTAACAATTGTCTTTGTCGTAGTCAGTGCGTGGAACGTCAAAATCTCATATAGAGAGGCCCATGTCTGGGATGCTGTTGTCTTCGAATTTGTGTAGTAAGTTGTTGCTGACAGTGAGAGTTATTGTCATTTCACCCTTCAAATCTGTGAGGTCTACACGGAGATCTTCTCTAGTCTTTTTCACTTTGTCCAATGTTGCTTTGTAGACGACAAGAACATCTCCTTGAAAATTGTTTCCAGTTTTTCTGGCGTTTAGGTCGTCGATCGATAATGAAATTTCATTGTTAATTTTGGATCTGTGCCAAAAATGAAGAGTGTTAGTACTATAGTAGTAAGGCAAAAGAGAATGTGTAATGTTTATATCGGGCATGTATATTACCTTTTGCCTATGTTAGTGTCCATTATCTCAGACTTTGGTGTTGTTGTTGTATGTTGTTGCATTCGTAATGCTGCAGAAAAAACAGTAGAGCGTTGAATAATGATCATGTTATTTGGGTATTTTTGGGAAGGGAAAAAAAGTTGTAAATTGCGAGTGTTGAATTAGAAAAGTGATTTTTTTGAAAAGTTTAGTTGAATTTTGCTTGTTTGAGGCGGATTGATTGAATTTTAAGGATTGTGAATTGTTAGAATAGCTGTGAGGTGGTCAGTCCAATATGCTTCCATCCTATTAATAATGCATATGTTAGTAGTTGAGCTTGACCATATGTGATCAATCAGTGGCTTATTTATGGTGTGCGTTTCTTTTAAGAGTAAATGTATATTGTACTTTTGCATATGTTTTTCAAGCACTTGTTTGGATTTGGTTTGTGTGGACATGTCAATATTGAGGTCGCCAACAATGTAGAGTAGTGTATTAAGATCTATGAAGTTTAGTATTTCATCAATAATTGTTGTAATTTGTGTAATTGGAGTATTTGGCTTTGCATAAATATTGCAAATGTTTAGTTGTGTAGTTGATAATATTATTGTTAGTGTAATTGCTTCGATATTAGTGGAATGATGTGTTTTGGATTTGGAAATAGAGAACTTTGTATTTGTTAATGTTGAGATTCCATGGACATTATACATTGTATACATATTAAAGTGGTTGGCTAGAGGATTTGTTTGAGATGGATGTATGTGTGTCTCTTATAGGCACAAGATGTCTAAAGACATTAAGACATTGTCATTGAGTATTTCCAATGTGTGTGCCTGTAAGGTACGGGTGTTTAGTGTGCATATGTGCAGGTGGTCAATGTTGTTGGAACAAATAAGTTTGTTGTCAATATTCCATTGTGCAGTTGAAAGTAGACGCAACATTTCTATGTGCACATTTTTTTTAACTTTAAAATTTGCTGGAGTCAATGGGTGTAGCATGTATAGTTTATCAAGTGTTTTAGTTCGTGATAATGTTGTGTATGTTAAGCCATGTTGTTTAATGCCAGTGGGGTCAAATGCCATAGCATCCATTGTAAGTCCTTGTGATCGATGTATAGTACGTGCACATGAAACTTGAATTGGAAATTGTTTCCTTATTGTAGTATGTGGTTGTCTATTTAGTTTTTGTATTGCTTCAGTTATACGGAGTATTGGAGTCCAGTTTGTTTGAATGGTGGGATTGTAATAGGGTGCAAGTTTTTGCATTGTTGTATTCCTATTGTTGGGTCATTGAAATGAATCCAAATGATGTCAATGTCATTGTGTTTAATATATATTTTGAAGATTCCATTAGATCCATTGACAAGGCCATCTTGAGTATTGTAATTGCCAGCATATATTTCAACTAGTATATTTGGTTTGACGTGAATTTGGGGAGGCAAAGTAGTTGTGTGGCCATACAAACGAATTGTGTCTATATTGGTTTCTTGCTCATCCAATGCATGAAGGACAATTGTGTCTCCTGGAAGTTTTGTTAGCATTTTATTATTGTGCTTGTCTACGTCAGCTTTTTTGTAGAAGAGGTTAGGTAGTGTTGGGTCAACTGGTGGTTCCTTTAAGCAATGTTGATTAAGATAGTCAATGTCATAACTTGTTTGTGCAGCGACGCGTATTTTGTTTAAGATAGAGATGAAAGTTTCGTCTTTTTGTCGCATTGTTTTTGTTAGTGGGTAGCACTTGACATTGTCTATCCAGAAATTGTATGGCAGGAATTCTGTAGAAGTTGGTTTGTTTTCAAAGATAATGGAGTCAATTATTGGTAGTGCTTGGTAGAGGTCACCACAAAATATTGTGTCCAACCCACCAAAGGCTGTTGTGGGTGTTTGCATTCTGTCACATAAACGTTTGTCTACGTAACGAAGGAATGTTGAGCCAACTAAAGATATTTCATCAATTAGCAGGACACGTAACTGGCTGAAGTGTTTTGACATTGTATCTAGAGTCTTAGTGCTAAGCGGTACAAAGTTTGATTTGTTAAAAGGTATGTGAAATGTTGAATGTAGTGTAGTTCCACCAATATTGAATGTTGATTTTCCTGTATATGCAGTGATTAGTCCTTTTGGTTTGTCTGGATCATTGTCAATGGAAGCACTATAAAGGTGGAGAAGTGTTTGGTAGATGGCTTTTGCTGTGAATGTCTTTCCAATTCCTTCTCCGCTAGTGAGGAATAAATGCAATGGCGTTTGCATGTTTTTCATCTTTTTAATGGCAATGTCTTTTACAATTGCTTGTTGTTCTATGTTTAGCATTTGTCTTAATTTTTAGTATTCATTGTTATCAATGATTTGGGTGTGCTTTGCAATTTCAAATGCACCATGGACAACTGCATCTATAGTTTTGAGGCTTTTTTTTTTTATATCAGGTCCTATGTCGTATAGCTCTTCTTCGTTGAATTTGTTTGGTACATGGACATCGTTGACATCGTTAGGATTTTCAGTATTCAGTTCATCAATGGCTTTGTCAATGTTGCCCCATGCAGGGTTAATAGTAAATGTAAATTTTGCATGGTTTGTTAGTATTGTTTTCTAATGGTGTGTGTATGCACTTTCCCATGAGAGGAAATTATCTTTTAGGGTAGTTTCATTAAGGGTAAATGGTACATATAGCACTAGTTGCTCTCTACAATAGTTTTCTATGTCAATATGCTTGTTGTAATTGATAAACCTTATTATGTTTGGTTTTTCTTTTTGCTTGATCTTGGTGCCATCTTTGTTATAGGTAGCAACAAATTCAGCAAGGCAAATAGCAACGATTGTGGGTGGTCGTTCTATGTAGTAGTGCATCAGAGATTTGCAAATAATATCTTCAGAGTCATCTACTTCTTTTCTTAATTGTTTAGGAGGTTTTAGTATAAATGTCCTTTCGCCATCGGGCCTTGTGTCAATGAATATGCATTTGCATGAGCTTTTATTCAATGGGAGGGAGAGGACAATGTGGGCAACTTGTTGTGATGACATTTGTTGTAAGTTTAGTAGTGTATTGCCAAGTTTCCTTATCATTTGTATTGCATCTATGTTTTCATGTTGATGCTCTTGACATATTCTATTGAATGCTTGTGTCATTGACTTGTCGACTTTTGCAATGTAGGAACTGCAATACATTGCATTGCATATGCATTTAGTATGAATTGTGCATCTATATTTGCATTCCATAGCAAGGGCATTTGTTTGGCAAAACTATTGTGCCATATTTGTGAGGGATTTCTTTGTAGTACTAACTTTGGCCTCTAGATTGTTGACCTTAGTGCTATGATGTATTCATCCTCAGTTATTTGGATTTCATCTAAGAAGTCTTACACAGTGCAAGAGGCATCGTAATTTTCTATTTACAATGTGGAATATATTTTCGTAGAATTTGAGATTATTTTTTCATTTTTTTTCCAATAATGGTTCAAGTATCATTGTGTTTTGCATTGGTGGAAATGGGAAATTGTATCTACAATTTGTCTTTTTCTTTCTTGTGCATTGCTTTGTGTGGTGATGCTTATGTAAACTTGCTAGTGCATTGTCTAAATGTTTTGTGCTACAAGTAATGTACTTATCAACAAACTGCACTATATCTTTAGTTGTCGCTTTCTCGTAGATGGGTGCAGCTTTGGTCCATATGAGGAAATATTCATGTTTATTTCCTCGATTTTGAAATTCAGTTACTGAGAAGTAGTCAGTGATGTCTCCAAAGAAACTGTTATCAGAGAGTATTAGTTTTTTCATTGCATTTATCCTATGCCTATAGTATCGTGCACATGTCACTGGATCTTTTTTAATAAGTTGGAATTTATGGTTTCCAATTTTAGTAATGTCTCTTTGTTCATCTACTTTTGAGTAGTATAAATCATGCAGTTGTTGAAGAGTTGCCATCAAGGGTTCCCAATTTTGTTCCGCACTAGTGAATGTGAGGAAAAACGTTGGTGGCCCTAGCTGTCGGATCATTGCAAAGACCTTTTTTTTTAGTTGATGTGTGTAATTTGGAGAAATTCTAATTCTTTTAAAGTCAATGTAACCAATATTTGATTTTAGTATTCTTTCTAGGTTTGGCTTTTCTTTGACATCTTTTGCAATTAGTTTTTGCCTTTAAGTTGCCCTTTCCGTATTCTTACCCACATTGTTGAGATGACTTGTTGTATAAGGACTTTGATAGTTTTGAAAAATAAGTTAGTTGTGTAATATGCAAATTGTCTTCGTGAGTTTAAGAGTTCCTAGTGTGCAATCTTTTGGTATGTAAACCTTTTTGTAATGTCATCGTCACGCGCACTGCCAAAAAAAAGTGTTGGGAAGTTCATTTCTTCAGCATATTTGTCTTGGAAAATGCCTATGGGACAATTGTCTTGTGCAGGTGCGATTTCTAGTATTTTATCCTGCATTTGGTGTATGCATCTAGATTCAGTGAATCCATGTATCAGAGTTTTTGATGGTTGTTCTTCTTCTGTCTCACTATCTGTGTCAGTATCACTTTTATTTATTTTTTATTGTTTCTTGGTTATTTGAATTGTGTTGTAGGATGGCTTGCCAATCTTGCTTGATTTGCACATTTTGTAATTTGTAAAGCGGTGTGCTTGATAGTTGCAACAAAGCTTGCATTATAAGGTTTGGGTGCACCATTTCTTTTTGGAATGTGTTTTTGTACTCCAAGCGCCTCTTTAGCGATACTGCAATTGTTGTTGTGCTATCAATAGATTGTGGTAGTGCTGTTTGTATTATGTCCATATTTGTTGGGACATTAATTATTGAGTCGGTCAAGCCTAGTTGTGGTCTTCTATGGCCTAGTTCCCAAATTTGTGCAAATGCAATTCTGAGTGAGACCAATCGTTCTTCTAGTTGGGATAGATTTTGTACATGTCGCAATGGTTTATTATTGCGTATATTGTGTGGTGTTGAATATTTTGGCAGCATATGTTGTTGTAATGCATTGTTACAAATTTGACATATTGTATTTCCTATTGTAGAACCATCAAATTGCAATAGAGTTTGATAAGTTTTCTTTTCTTTGTCTTTAAATACCCTAGTGTCTTTTTTAAAGTGTAACATTAGGCAAATTGAACAAGTATACTTAGGAGTATCTTGTATTCTTTCTTTAAAAATTCCTACTGATGACAGTGAACTAGTCCTTTTATTAGTTTTTCGTTGAAATGATGGGTTGATGGCTATTGGTTTTGCAATATTGTAATCTTTGGCAGCTTCAATATCTATAAGCTTTTCACTTCTAATTTGTTTTTTTAGTTGACGAAGTGTGATTGTTGAGGAGTTTGTATTGGTTGATTTTGTTCTTGTACTTATTGTCATATTACCTATTTTGCTTTGTTGAGGTTCAATATCTTGCCCTGACTGATTACTAATAGCTAGGACTTGTTCCAATTGTTTTTGTGCAGAACACGAAGGCATAATCTTATCTCTGAGTGTTGTTTTTAATGTGCGCAGTGTTAGCTTTTGTGTGTATTTGGTATTTTCATTTCCTATTTCTAAGAGTGGCTCGAAATGCCCTGAAAGTGGATTTGTGTCATGAAAGAGTAAAGAATAGCATTTTGTGTTTGACAATTGTTTGACATGAAAGTACTTTTTTCCCATTGTTTTTGACCAAAAACATATTTGTATATTGAGCCAATTTGAGATCCAATGGATGCAAAAAATATCTCCCCATAAACCTATTTCTTTGTTGTTTGTGGTTGTCATTGCAAACTGCGTTGTAGATAAGTGTTTCTATCTCGAATATGGTGCATTTCATACAAACTTTCAGGGTTGATCTCATCGTTGTATGACTTGATTGCTTCTGCTTCGCATCTTGCAAGGTAGTTTAAGAAATGGTCAATTACACCATTTCACAATTCTATGGAGGTGAATAGATTTTGTAATAGGAACTCTAGAGAATTGAATAAGCAATCGCCACTGTTGTATTTGAAATTCGTAATTCGACATAGGCCATTGTGTTTTAACACTTTGTCAGTGTCACAAGTATTAGCACCCATCATACGTTGAGATGTTTTCACTTGTATGACTTCTAACTTTTGTTATTTCTCCTTTTGTTCAGCGCTTTCCATTTTAAATTGTCAAGTTAGAATTAGGGTATGTGCAGGATCATGGTGTGCCAAAACAGGCCCTTAAGTGGCAATGAAATTTTAGAAAATTGGAGTTGTGCAACTTGACATGAAAATTTGAATAAGTTGTGAACATTATTTTTAAAATATGTAAGAAGAGAATATATAGAAATTGAATTTAGTTTCTAAGCTACTAGTTGTTTTTTGGAAAAAAAAAACCTATTTGATGAAAATTTCAAATTTCAATGCAGTGGTACTAAAACTTCAAGAAAAAAATAAGAAGTACACGTATGTCTGACCACCCTAATCACAATCAAATAATAATATTTTTTTATAATATTTATAATATAAGTATTAGACTCATGTCCGGATGTGGCACATATTTTGTTTTAATTTTTTATAATAATTATTTATAATTTTTTTATTACAGCTTTTTAGAAATTTAGAAACTCCTACGTCTGACCACCTTAACTTGGTCAAAACCTTATGAAATTTAATTTTTAAAATTTTTTCCCTATAGTAGACGAAGCATAGGATGTGATGCATGTTTTGGATTAAAAAAATGTTATACCGTTTGAAAGTTATGAGTGTTTTTCAATCAGTATATCAATCAAGACTATTGTTAGAATTCAATTAAAAAATAAATAATAATTATTTATTAAAGTTGAAATAAGACAAGCCTTATATTGTTGGAAAGCTGGGAACGTCCTTAAAAACCCTTTTCGTTTTATCAATTTTGGCTACAAAAAAAGTCGTCAGCCACCAGTGTAAAGTCTGGAAAATCAAGGAATACTGAAAAACACGTTTTTTCAGTCGACTTTCGAGGCTTTTCACTTCCAAGCCAAATACAAAAGCATTCCCAAGTCGAAATTTAAAATTAAAAAAGTTGCCTTTACTAATTAAAATCGGATATCTGATTATATTGGATATCCGATTTTAATCAGTAAATTCTCTAACTAGATTTGTTTATTAATATATTAATTTATAAATAAATTAGTATATGATATTAGGAGAGAGAGAGAGAGAGAGAGAGAGAGAGAGAGAGAGAGAGAGAGAGAGATGGGGAGGGGGAAGGGAGAGAGATAGAGATAGATAGATGGAGAGATTAGGGAGAGAGAGAGAGAGAGAGAGAGAGAGAGAGAGAGAGAGAGAGAGAGAGAGAGAGAGATTAGGGGAGAGAGAGAGAGAGAAGGAGAGGGAGAGAGAGAGATTAAGGGAGAGAGAGATTAGGGGAGAGGGGGAGAGAGAGAGATTAAAACACCATAGGACCCAAAGCGACCAAATATGGTGTCATAACAGGTTGTATGAAGTCCTAAGGGGTCATAAGGGTTCATGGGACACCATATAACCCCTAAGGACAACATACAACCCCTTATGACACCATATGGTGTCATTAGGGGTCATATGGTGTCCATAGGCATCATATGGTGTCCTAGGACATCATATACCCCCTTAAGACATGAAATGGTGTATTATGGGTCATATGTTGTTCTAAGGGGTTGTAAGACACCATATGACCCAAAGAGACCCAATATGGTGTCATTAGGGGTCATATGGTGTCCTAAGGGGTCATATGGTGTCTTAAAGGGGTCATATGACACAATATGACCCACTTGGACACTATATGACCTATAACGACAAAATATTGTGTCTTAAGGGGTCATATGGTGTCCTAAGGGGTCGTAGGACACCATATTACCCCTTAGGACACAATATATCCCAAAGTGACCCAATATGGTGTCATAACGGGTCGTATGGTGTCCCAAGACACCATATGACCCCTATGGACACCATAGGACCTCTTAAGACACCAAATCATGTCACTAGGGGTCATATGGTGTCCCATAAACCCTTATGACCTCTTAGGACACCATATGACCCCTAATGACACCATATTGGGTCGCTTTGGGTCATATTGTGTCCTAAGGGGTCATATTGTGTCCTCAGGACACCATATGACCCTTAACAACATGATTTGGTGTCTTAAGGGGTCTTATGGTGTCATTAGGGGTCATATGGTATCCATAGGGGTCTTATGGTGTCTTGGAACACCATATGACCCCTAATGACACCATATTGGGTCGTTTTGGGTCATATTATGTCCTAAGACCCCTTAGGACACCATATGACCCCTAAAAACATGATTAGGTGTCTTAAGGAGTCCTATGGTGTCATTAGGGGTCATATGGTATCCATAGGGGTCATATGGTGTCTTAGAACACCATATGACCCCTAATGACACCATATTGAGTTGCTTTGGGTCATATTGTGTACTAAGGGGTCGTAAGACACAATATGACCCAAAGTGACCCAATATGGTGTCATTAGGGGTCATATGGTGTCCTAAGAGGTCATAAGGGTTCATGGGACACCATATAACCCCTTAGGACACCATATGACCCCTAACGACACAATTTGGTGTCTTAAGGGCTCCTATGGTGTCCCAAGACACCATATGACCCCCATGGACACCATATAACCCCTAATGACACCATAGGACCCCTTAAGACACCAAATCATGTCGTTAGGGGTCATATGGTGTCCTAAGGGGTCATAGGTGTCCTATGACCCTTAGGACACAATATGACCCAAAGCAACCCAATATGGTGTCATAACAGGTCGTATGGTGTCCCAAGACACCATATGACTCTTATAGACACCATAGGACCCTTTAAGACACCAAATCATGTCGTTAGGGGTCATATGGTGTCCCATGAACCCTTATGACCTATTAGGACACCATATGATCCCTAATGACACCATATTGGGTTGCTTTGGGTCATATTGTGTCCTACGACCCCTTAGGACACCATATGACCCCTAACACCACAATTTGGTGTCTTAAAGAGTCCTATGGTGTCATTAGGGGTCATATGGTATCCATAGGGGTCATATGGTGTCTTGGAACACCATATGACCCCTAATGACACCATACTGGGTTGCTTTGGGTCATATTGTGTCCTAAGGGGTTGTAAGACATAATATGACCCCTTAGGACATAATATGACCCAAAGCAACCCAATATGGTGTCATTAGGGGTCATATAGTGTCCTAAGAGGTCATAAGGGTTCATGGGACACCATATAACCCCTTAGGACACCATATGACCCCTAACAATACAATTTGGTGTCTTAAGGGATCCTATGGTGTCCCAAGACACCATATGACCCCTATGGACACCATATGACCCACAATGACACCATAGGACCCCTTAAGACACCAAATTGTGTCGTTAGGTGTCATATGGTGTCCTAAGGGGTCATAGGACACAATATGACCTCTTAGGACACAATATGACCCAAAGCGACCCAATATGGTGTCATTAGGGGTCATATGATGTTCCAAGACACCATATGACCCCTATGGACACCATAGGACCCCTTAAGACACCAAATCATGTTGGTAGGTGTCATATGGTGTCCTAAGGGGTCATATGGTGTCCCATGAACCCTTATGACCACTTAGGACACCATATGATCCCTAATGACACCAGATTGTGTCTGCTTTGGGTCATATTGTGTCCTAAGGGGTCATATTGTGTCCTACGACCCCTTAGGACACCATATGACCCCTAACGACATGATTTGGTGTCTTAATGGGTCATATGGTGTCGTTAGGGGTCATATGGTGTCTTGGGACACCATAGTACCCCTTAAGACACCAAATTCTATCATTAGGGGTCATATGGTGTCCTAAGGGGTTATATGGTGTCCCATGAACCCTTATGACCTCTTAGGACACCATATGACCCCTTATGACACCATATGGTGTCATAAGGGGTCCTATGGTGTCCATAGGGGTCCTATGGTGTCCGACAACCCCTTAGGACACCATATGACCCCTTAAGATGCCATATTTGGTAGTTATGGTTCATATTGTGTCCTAGTGGGTCATATTGTGTCATATGACCCCTTTAAGACATCATATGACCCCTTAGGACACCATATGACCCCTAATGACACCATATTGGGTCACTTTTGGTCATATGGTGTCTTACGACCCCTTAGGACAACATATGACCCATAACGACACAATTTGGTGTCTGAAGGGGTCATATGGTGTCTTACGACCCCTTAGGACAACATATGACCCATAACGACACAATTTGGTGTCTTAAGGGGTCATATGGTGTCCTAGGACACCATATGATGCCTATGGACACCATATGACCCCTAATGACACCATATGGTGTCATAAGGGGTCGTATGTTGTCCTTAGGGGTCATATGGTGTCCTAAGAGGTCATAAGGGTTCATGGGACACCATATGACCCTCTCCTCTCTCTCTCTCTCTCTCTCCTCCTCTCTCTCTCTCTCTCTAAAATATGACTAATAAAATTTGATATCGGATTTAATCGGATATCAGATTTCTGCCATTGCCATTAATGCGGTAGTTCAGTAAATAAAAGGCGGCAACGGGAAAATTTTTTGGGACCACAAATTTATATATTAAAATCGAATATCTGATTTTATCAAATATCCAATTTTAGCACAAAAAGAAAAGAAAAAAAAGCCTTGTGGGCCATTTTGTGGATTCCAATGGCCCACTATCTGCATATTCTATTTTCTATCGAGGATCACGTGTTTTTCAGGCAGGTAGAGACAAATTTGTGCTTTTGGGAGATTCTTAAAGTGAAAACTTACATTGTCAATCATGTAGGAGCATATGTGTGGAGGGAAATGGGGAGTAGTAGTCATCGGAATTCTAAATGCAAAAGAAAACTTTCAAATGACCAAATTGAAGTGTATAGAGAAAGAGATAGAGAATGTGATAGGAGGAGAAGACAAGGTATGTTAAATATTGCTAATGTTACTTCAACTGAAGAGGAAATTGATTTTGAAAATGTGCCACAAGTTATTGAAAATGAAAATGTAGATTTTGAAAGTGAAAATATTGAAAATTTTGAAAATGTTGAAAGTGATAATGAAAATGCTCAACATGTGGAAAATTTTGACATAAGAGGCAAAAATGTCAAAAACTTTAACATCGAAGGTGGAATTGCTCAACCAAGTGAACTATATGTAACACCTAATTACTTTAGAAATGAAGACCCTCTCATGGATGAAAGACAAATTCCAAATCCAAGACCTTCAAGAACCCCAAAATGGCTATTTGAAATCGATGAGAACATAATTGCGAATCTTGAAGGCAAGAGGTCAAGAAGAACCATTTGGTTGTAGGCTACACAACTTTTCAACAAAAATTTTAGCAATAAGACATTGATTGAGCAATGCCAACTCTTTGTTCAATTGCTAAAGATGATAAAGATGAGACCATTGCTAAACAAATTGAAGATTCGTATGAAGAAGAAGATGGAGAGAAATTCTATTATTGCAAAAAATCTATTTGATTCTCTCAATTCTATTGGAAAGAATACCAAAGAAAGAGATAAGAGAGCCACTTGAAGAGTGATTACAACCTCCTTAGTAAGCTATCAATTGAGGAAGGCTCGTCAAATGAGACAAACTTGTGTTGATTTAACATAAATCGTAAAACTTTGGATAGAGCATTTGCACGAAGACAAAGACTTGATGATCCACTTCAAAAAGATACATGGGCATTTGGTGGGAGGCTACCACGTGTTGATAGAAAGTTAACTGACAATGTGAAGGAGGAGATTCAACAATTTTGGCACTCTAATTCTAGAGTGTCACCCAATGTAAAGGACGTTTTGAAATTAAGAATCGGCAACTGAGACCACACACCGCATCCCAAACATTTCTTGGAATCAAGCCAAACAATGTTGTACAATTTTTTTTGTGAATTACATCCAACTTTGCAAATATCACAAAGGGCCTTTGAATCTTTGAAACCATTTTATCGTGTTCCTCTTAAGATTCACAATACCTATTTTTGCAAGTACCATGTGGAGTTTTCAATGTACCGTGAACTTTTATGTCATATTCGTTCTATGATGCATACTAACGAGATGTTGTAGGAGTGTGGTGCAATGCTATTTCTGAGATCATCAAGAGACTTGCAAGATATATTTTATGCCCTAGAGATGATGGCTTCTATTTCTATAGAAATGATTGTTTGAATGAGAAGTGCTCAAAATGTGGTGGGTTGTCAAAGTTTGTTTCATGTTTTCATGAGGGCAGCGAACATGAGTTTGGAAAGAATTATGTTAAGAAAAAAAGATATGAGATAGTGAAATATACTTTGAAGAGTGGAGGTGAAGGTTCTAGATGCGAATTAGTCTCAAGAGAAATGAGTATTGCTGATTTTATTTTGGATTTTAAGGAAAATATTTTCTACAAGTATGCAAGGCACACCCTTAGGTCTCAGTGGTTGGATCAATAGTTCAGGATGTGTAAGAACTCTTTCTCAATTGGCACTATTGTATCGGTGGTTGATTTTGTAGAGAACTATACATTGCAACCATAGAATGAGGTACAGTCTCAGTATTACAATTCAGTCCAGATTGCTATTTTTGTTCACATTACATATAGACATGCTCCTAATAGTACAGAAGAGGACAGGAAGATAATCAGGGAGTATCATTTTTATATGACTGATGATAGATCACACTCCTCTGAGTATGTGCAACATTCTTTCAAGAATTTTTTTGAGTTCTTGAATGAGAAAGATATTGCAATTTACTGAGATATAATATGGTCAGATAACTGTATGGGTCAATTCAAGAATGCCCGTATGTTTTATTGGTTGAGTAGAATGCATGTAGAGAGGCGTATACCTCATATTTGGTGGTTTTTTTAGGCAGGGCATGGGAAGGGAGAGCATGATGGAGCAGGTGCATGTTTGAAGAGAGCTCTAGTTAAGGAGCAATTGAGGATTTTAGGTGCAAATTTCTCTTATGCACGTTCTATTGTTGATTGGTGTAGTTCAGCATTGTCACATGGAGGTACTCTTGATTTAGCAATGAGCAGATTCTTTTGGTTGGTTGAAGAGGGAATAGTGGGAGATAGATTGGATTGTCAAACAATTAAAGATTCTTCAAAGATGCATTCATTTCTCAACTCAGATGCAAGTACATGGACCATTTGGACATGAGTGTTGGCTTGTTTTTGTCAGAGTTGTGTTCAGTGTGATTGGGATCAGTGCAAGTCAAGTGAGTGGGTTGATACGTGGGTTCCCCACTATCTAACTCCTTTATCTCAAACAATATCCTTGTCAAACGATGGCATGGAAAGTTCACTTGAGTATGATCGTCTATCAGATCTTGTATAGCCAGGACATGTTTTTGCAATTGCCGCACCGCAAGGGAATGAAGAGAGATCAGAATATTGGTTGGCATGATGTGTATAGGGAAAACAAAAGCTAACACAACCAGTGACAGATGATGATGGGTTCACATATCCTACAGGTTCAGTTGTTGTTGTGGGAACTTGGTTGCGAACATACATGATTAGAAAGAATGACATACCTGCATTTGAAGACTATGAGAGACACAAAACCATTATAATGTATTCACACCTTATTATAGCTACAAATGTCAAGTTGTTGAAGCATCAAGCAAAACCAAAGACCAAAGAGCTATGGACAGTTACTACTGCTGATCATGAAGCAATACTGGATACTCTTAAGCAAAGAGACGACCCTTCAAGCACACTTGAGTAGTAGGTCTTTAATGGTGCCTTATTTTTTTTATCATGCATTTCATTTCAAACAATAATCATTAAACCTTAATGATCAAGTTTTTTACGTGTATATTAGGATGTGTTGAAAATGCAAGTCTATTGATGAACATTTTTTTTTGGTAACACGGTTTTTGCATGCACATAGCAGGTACACAATATAATCAGAAGGGACGTATTTTTGCAACACAAATTATTATCATGCATTTGATGAGCTTTACAATTTTTGTTATTAGAGAACACTATCTGACAATTTTTGATGATATAATTATTGCAAAACCTTTATGCTCATGTAGGTCTTTTTTGATGATATACAATAGTATCACATTATGATTTTTGCATCAACATAGTGGGTTCTGTTGATATAATTCAAAGGGACATATTTTTGTGGTATATAATCCGACCTTTTCATTTATTATGATGCATTTCAGTTGAAGTGATTATCATGAAGCCTTTATGTTCATCCATGCATTTTATGTGTAGACTAACAATTCTTAAAAATACAGATTCATGCTAGATCATTCGCCGTTGACAAGACCCTCTCTTGGTGATGGTACATATTCCTTTGTGCATTAATGAGATAAAATTTTGTGCATAAACATTAAGTCAAGTGAATGTATTTCTATTTAGAAATGGCCATATCTACCATCGTCTTCAACCATGCAGAGAAATGCAGTGAGAAGGGCTTTAATCAACATGCATCTTTCTTCAAAGTAATGCTTGTATACTTTGCAGAGAAACTGGTAAGTTTTGTAATTATACAATCTTGTGCATCTTAAAAATGTTTGAAATGATCTATTTATAATTTTCCAAACTAATTTATATTAAGTGTTATAATTTGTTTCTTGTAGCACATTCATTTCGCATAAAAAGGTTACTTATTTTGGTCTTCATTTATATGCAAGCATTGTTGTACGTAAGCTTTTCTCTTAGGACATGAGGATGTATGATGCAGATGAAGTGGGATGTTGTATTTGTATATGGATGTGAATTTATGTAACATTGTTATGATGATATACAATGTCCATGAGAAAATTGGTTTAGTTATATTGATGATAATGTCCATGTATCTGTACATGAGTACATTGGTGTAGTTGTATTGATAATGAAAAAAAAATCATGTTTGCATATCCCTTCATGGATGTCACATGCAAGTGTAATGGTAATTATGTGTATACAAAACATGGAAATATTGATGATCATTATGTGTCTACAGTGTAATGCTTGTTTATATATAATTTTAGCACTTAGGGTGCTCAAGGGACGATGCCAGTAGGGTATGAACCCGAGCATTCGATCGACTGGGGGGAAAAATAGGAGCATGCATAGGGTAATAATTCCTAATTGGATATGTTGGAGCCGACGGTTCATCATCACGATGAGCAGAATGAGAAATCGACCACGCGACAACATTCGATTGAGTGAGACTCATGATTTTTTTGCCAATAGAAAAATTGCTGCCCTAATAAAACCATAGGGAAACTTGAAAAACAAAGATAGGATTTTGTAGTGACCCCTCTTGTGGCCCCATAGGTTCAAATGGATCATTCGCAGGTGCCACAAATTTTGAGTTAGGGCCCGTCAAAGTTTGACAATTTTGAGCACTTAGGGCGCTCAAGTGACGACGCCAGTAGGGTATGACCCCGAGCGTTCGATCGAGTGGGGGGGAAAAATAGGAGCATGCATAGGGTAATAATGCCTAACTAGACATGTTGGAGCCAATGGTTCGTCATCGCGACGAGCAGAACAAGAAGTTGGCCACATGACAACATTCGATTGAGTGAGACTAACAATTTTTTCGCCAACCAAAAAATTGCTACCCTAATAAAACCATAGGGCAATTTGAAAAACCAAGATAGGCTTTTGTAGGGACCCCTCTCGTTTCCCTGTAGGTTCAAACAGATCATTCAAAGGTGACAGGGATTCTGAGTTAGGGCCTATCAAAGTCTAACAATTTTGAGCACTTAGTGCGCTCAAGGGACGACGCTGGTAGGGTATGACCCCAAGCGTTAGATCGAGTGGGGGGGAAAAATAGGAGAATGAATAGGGTAATAATGCCTAACTAGACATGTCAAAGCCAATGGTTCATCATCGCGATGAGAAGAACGAGAAATTGGCCACGCGACAACATTCGATTGAGTGAGACTGATGATATTTTTCCCAACCGAAAAATTGTTGCCCTAATAAAACCATACGATAACTTGAAAAATTGAGATAGGATTTTGTAGGGACCCCTCTCATGGCCCCGTAGGTTCAAATGGATCATTTGCAGGTGCCACAGATTCTAAGTTAGGGCCTGTCAAAGTCTGACAATTTTGAGCATTTAAGGCACTCAAGGGACGACACCGGTAGGATATGACCCTGAGCGTTCGATCGAGTGGGGGGGGAAAAATAGGAGCATGCATAGGGTAATAATGCCTAACTGGACATGTCAAAGTTGATGGTTCATCATCGCGATGAGCAGAATGAGTAATTGGCCACGTGACAACATTTGATTGAGTGAGACTGACAATTTTTTTGCCAACAAAAAAATTTCTGCCCTAATAAAACTGTAGGGCAACTTGAAAAACCGAGATAGGATTTTGTAGGAAACCCTCTCATGTCCCCTTAGGTTCAAACAGATCATTCACAGGTGCCACAGATTCTGAGTTAGGGCCCGTCAACATCTGACAGTTTTGAGCACTTAGGGTGCTCAAGGGATGACGTCGGTAGGGTATGACCCCAAGCGTTCGACCGAGTGGGGGGCCAAAATAGGAACATGCATAGGGTAATAATGCATAACTGGACATGTTAGAGCTAATGGTTCATCATCGTGATGAGCAGAACGAGAAATTGGCCACGCGACAACATTTGATTGAGTGAGATTGACGATATTTTCGCCAACAAAAAAATTGAAAAACCGAGATAGGATTTTGTAAGGACCCCTCTCATGGCCCCGTAGGTTCAAACAGATCATTCACAGGTGCCATGGATTCTGAGTTAGCGCCCATGAAAGTCTGACAATTTTGAGCACTTAGGATGCTCAAGGGACGACGCTGGTAGGGTATGACCCCGAGCATTCGATCGAGTGGGGGGGGGAAAATAGGAGCATGCATAGGGAAATAATGCCTAAGTGGACATGTCAAAGCTAACGGTTGGTAATCACGATGAGCAGAACGAGAAATTGGCCACGCGATGACATTCGATTGAGTGAGACTCACAATTTTTTTGCGAACAGAAAAATTGCTGCCCTAATAAAACCGTAGGGCAACATGAAAAACTGAGATAGGCTTTTGTAGGGACCCCTCTCATGGCCCCATAGGTTCAAACGGATTGTTCTCAGGTGCCATGGATTCCAAGTTAGGGCTCATCAAAGTCTGACAATTTTGAGCACTTAAGGCTCCCAAGGGACGATGCCGGTAGGGTATGACCCTGAGCGTTCGACCGAGTGGGGGGGAAAAATAGGAGCATGCATAGGGTAATAATGCATAACTAGACATGTTAGAGCCAACGGTTCATCATTGCAATGAGCATAACAAGAAATTGGCCACACGACAACATTCGATTGAGTGAGACTGACAATTTTTTCGCCACTAGAAAAATTGCTGCCCTAATAAAACCGTAGGGCAACTTGAAAAACTGAGATAGGATTTTGTAGGGAACCCTCTCGTGGCCCCATAGGTTCAAATGGATAATTTGTAAGTCCCATAAATTTTGAGTTAGGGCCCGTTAAAGTCTGACAATTTTGAGCACTTAGGGCACTCAAGGGACAACGCTAGTAGGGTATGACCCCGAGCGTTCGATCGAGTGGGGGGGGGGATAGGAGCATGCATAGGATAATAATGCCTAACTAGACATGTCAGAGCTGACGGTTCATCATCGCGATGAGCAGAACGAGAAATTGGCCATGCGACAACATTTGATTGAGTGAGACTGATGATTTTTTTGCCAATAGAAAAATTGCTGCCCTAATAAAACCATAGGACAACTTGAAAAACCAAGATAGGCTTTTGTAGGAACCCCTCTCATGGCCTCGTAGGTTCAAATAGATCATTTGCAGGTACCACAGATTCTGAGTTAGGGCCCATCAAAGTCTGACAATTTTGAGCACTTAGGGCGCTCAAGGGACGACGCCAATAGGGTATGACCCTAAGCATTCGATCAAGTGGGGGGGGGGAAATAGGAGCATTCATAGGGTAATAATGTCTAACTGGACATGTCAAAGCCAATGGTTCATCATTGCAGTGAGCTGAACAAGAAATTAGCCATGCAACAACATTCGATTGAATGAGACTGACAATTTTTTCGCCAACAGAAAAATTGCTGCCCTAATAAAACCCCGAGTGTTCGACCGAGGTGGGGGGAAAAATAGGACCATGCATAGGGTAATAATGAATTGTATCAAGTATTGTTCATTAAATGAATTGTATTGTATTGTTCATTAAATGATTTGTATTGTTCATTGAATGAATTGTATTGTATTGTTGATTAAATGAATTGTATTGTTCATTAAATGAATTGTATTGTATTGTTCATTAAATGAATTATATTGTTCATTATAAAAACAACACTTACGATGAAATGAAATGAATTGTATTGTTCATTAAAGAACCATTATTAACCATTGTTAATTATTGGAATGAAGATTAAAGATTTCCATGATAACATCACGCACAAATGAGCAACAATTTATATGATCGAATATCAACTTCTATATATATAAAAATGTCAAATGATTCCAAAATGTATGTCAATACACAAATATGGCATAAACGCCAACTGAAACAAAATGTATGTCTAAATACGTGAATGTATGTCCATATACAAAATATACATGCCAACTAGACATGTAAGCATCCCAAAACTATCTATAACATCCTAAGTTGCTGATGGATCATCAAAATCGATCCTCTTCACTGCACTACTCGGCTCTGAAGGATCCTGCACAAGAAAAACATTTGAACCACGATTAATATTAGTTATATTATATAATTCACATTTGAAAAGTTAACATAAAAATGAACTATAATTGAACTATTCATGTTTACCTCATCTCCACGTTTTCTCTTCAGCTTTACAAGACTCTTGATGTATGTCTTCGATAGAGTAGGTATGTTTTGAATATTTTCATACACAACCTACATATGTTCAGAAACATGACATTGATACAAGTTAGCATATAATTGTCACTGATAATAACAAATTATATCTACTAATCAAAAAATAAAATAAACACACATCTACTTGAGGCATCTCTTCTTCTTCTTCAGGTATACTGGGTGTAGTCATCAAGGATGTGAAGCCAAGAATTCTCTATATATATACACAACAAGTATATGAAACTATCAATCTATGTCTAGACATGTATAATCACTATAAGTTATTTAAACTATTCATTGAATCATATTTGCATTCAATTACCTTTCCCTTCTCTCCAACTGCACTACCAGATCCTAAATCACACTGCCCAGCACTCGTGCTGCTTGTGCCCTACAAGAGTAAAATAAGATATACATGCAAGTTACTTCATAATCTAATTAATACCAATATAAATGATGAGCATGTATGTACAATAAAATACAAACGACCAGGTGCAATAATATATGTACCATCAAGCTATCAAGGCCAAATGAAATGACCGACAAGGTGCCCTCCTAAATGTGTCTCAACTCATCCTTGGTCATCAACTGTTAAATAGACCATGTAAATAAAAATTAGTACTTAATATTATCTAATTTATAAATATTTTATTAAAATATAACATGAACTGTGAAAATACAAATCTTACCACTACATCATCAATGTATGATGACAGTGCCTCCTCGCCTCTAGCATGTGAGGACTCCCCAGGGTATCCTCCAGTCTGTGTAATAATATTTGGTGCATCATGCATCTCATGCACCTCATAATCTGCACTGTCCACAAGAGGATCAATGGGATGTCCAATTGGACCCAAGCATACATGCCCACACATGACACAACTATGGGGCACACATATGTGTGGAGCCGAGGATGACGTGTCAATGCCACCAGATGCACCGCTACCATCAAGAGTAGGCCGAGCTACTGACACAGCCTAAGAAACCAAAAGGCTACTCAAAGAGTGAATAATCGATATGGTCCGTGAAGCCGCCTCATAAATGATATCAGGATGTTGTACTACAGGTGGGGGATCAATAGGAGGAGGGGGGACATATGGACCTTGGACTACTCTGACTGCCCCAGGTCTATTTTGGGGCATACCTAAACCTACACCCTAGAAAGGGGTAATGTCAAAGTAGTTCACATGTTTGCGTAAAACAAACTCAACATACAATTTTTTTATGAACTAGAAGGGGATATCAAGATTGTTGTTGGGTGGTTTATCAAAAACCATCCACCAACGATCCCAAAAAATTTTCACAATCCCATCATTTGTGCACCATTTAATAGAAAGTTTTGTTTTTTTGGGATCTATGGGTTGACCAGTGCGGGGATTGACAAACAATGGGGCGATTTCATCTTTGGATATCTTGAGATCCTTGATATCCTTATATGACAAGCCATCTGCATATTTTTCCCTCATAGAATCTCGCCACAAAAGGGTGACATTGTGCTCCTCAGTCATGGTTTCCATACTCTTTATGATCGACGTGAGAGGATCAAACATTGGGTTTAGACGAGGGATCCTATGATATACTTCTGTAATCCCCCTCAATTCGTTCAAATTTTGTGCAATCAAATCCTGAATTGAGGGGGGGTTTGGAAAATGAGGGTTTGGTTGTTGCAGTTGTGGTTGGTCAGTGTTTTCATTGTTATCCCCCATTTTTAACCTAATTGAATGTAAACAATTAAATTTAGTTAACAAATTTAAACAATTAGGTATTTGATTAAAAAACCTAGTTTTCATGAAAAAATCCACATTTTCAATGAAAAACAAATAAACATTAACAAAAAATACAAAAAATGATTGAAAACGATAAAATTCTTAGCTTTCAATCTATTTTTTAGCAATTTTTTGCCAAAACATTAGATATCAGGTGGACCAGATATCAGATTTTGATAAAATCGCGCAGCCCGTGAGTTAAAAATGACTCACGTGCTGTCACTATCGAAATATAAAAGTCTCAAAAAATTGGATATCCAATTTTATACTTAAATTATTTTAAAATAACATATATAATATATTTAATAATATATTATATAATATAATAATATATTATATAATATATTATATAATTATATAATACGTATTGTATTATATTATAAAATATAATTATATATTATATATATTATAATATATAATATAATATAATATACTATATAATACATATTATATAATATATAATATTATATTATATTATATATTATAATTGTAGTCACATAAATCTGTCCACTTAATTAAATGAATACTTAGTATTTATTTGATTCTTTAACCATCAACTAATAATTAATTAAATTAATATTTAATTAATTCATCTTAACCCTATTCTCCTATTAATTAAATAAATTATTCAATTTATTTGATTTAAATCACTTAACCAAATTCAGACCATTAATTAAATAAATAAATCATATTTATTTAATTAAATATTCTCTCACATTTAAATAAATTAATATTTATTTAAATCCCCCAAAATCCCACCTCTCACATTTAAATAAATTAACATTTATTTAAATTACCTTTATCCTTTACCCACTTGCATTTTCCTACAAATGCAAGTTGCACAATTATTTTAAATAAATAATTTATTTAAAACACCTTTATCCTCCACCCACTTGTATTTTCCTACAAAAGCAAGTTGCACAATTATTTTAAATAAATAATTTATTTAAAACACCTTTATCCTCCACCCACTTGTATTTTCCTACAAAAGCAAGTTGCACAACTATTTTAAATAAATTATTTATTTAAAATCCTATTTATCCTCACCCACTTGAAACCTTTAATGGTTTTCCTTAAAGTCTTCAAACTTGATGGCCATAAAGTCTTCAAACTTGATGGCTTTAAAGTCTTCAAACTTTGATGGCTTCCTTCTATAGTCTTCTTAAGCCTTTAATGGTTTCCCTTAAAGTCTTCAAACTTAATGGCTTCCCTTAAAGTCTTCTTAAGACTTTAATGGTTTTTCCTTAAAGTCTTCAAGCCTTTAATGGTTTCCCTCAAAGTCTTCAAGCATTTTAATGTTTTATCTTCTTTTTTCTCATTTAAATAAATTAATATTTATTTGAATATTTATCCAAATGCAAATTACACCATTTAATTGAAATAAATGATTTTATTTTGATTGAAAATACCAAAATTCCTCCCACTTGCATTTTCCTACAAAATCCACTTGCATGCTTAAACCCCTTCTAGATTCTTCTAAACCCTTCCTAATTAATCTAATCCATCCCCTAAATATTGTCACATTCCTAAGCAAATTGGAGTCACTTCTCAAAGACTCCAAAGTCTTTGAAAAGCAATTAATGCTTTGTGTGTTCAACAAATTAACCTCTAAAGTCTTCCAAACCACTTATGGCTCTTACATGACCATTAATGGTTAAAATCCACTTGCATGCTTAAACCCCTTCTAGATTCTTCTAAACCCTTCCTAATTAACCTAATCTATCCCCTAAATATTGTCACATTCCTAAGAAAATTGGAGTCACTTCTCAAAGACTCCAAAGTCTTTGAAAATCAATTAATGCTTTGTGTGTTCAACAAATTAACCTCTAAAGTCTTCCAAACCACTTATGGCTCTTACATGACTATTAATGGTTAATTTCACTTGCACCCATGGTTAAGGACTTTGACCCCTAACTTAACCCTCATGTAACCCATGTGTCTCTTCAAAGCATTTATTTCTTTGACTAGGGTAACCATCATGTCCCCTCAAGCATTTAATGCTCCTTATCTCTCCTCTCAAGCCTCCTCATGGTGACACTTGTCAACATGGGATTGGATTGAAAGTCTCACATGGATTGAATATCTTTCAATCCTAACCCTTGTTAAGATTGCTCAATCTTAACCCTTCATTTCCCCATTTCTTCTATAAATAGAACCCTTCTCCTCAAGCAAAAGGGAGAAGCATTAGAGTATTGTTGTTATACAGGTATTAGCATAGAGCTTTTTCATAGCATCATTGTCTACACTTGCATAGCATTTGCTTATCATATTCAACCATCTTGAATCTCCATATGGCATCCATGGATAGTGCTAAAAGCTGAAAGCTACACTCATTTGGGACTTGGAGAGGAGAGGAACAAGGGAGGAGCAACTATGAGCATCTTGATTAGCTATTTTATTCTATGTTTATATGCTTTCTATTTCATGCTTAATATCTCTCTTGATATGCTTGTTTAGGATAATCTTTTGTTGCTAACACTAATGTTTGTTTCTTGTGCTCTTGTGTGTGTTGCCATCAAACAGATTTTCTAATCCTTTTTGCAGAGCATCATTTGGTGAACCCGACGTGAATCCAAACACCAAAAAGATCAACTTTTTTTTTTAACATGTTTGAATGTTGAAAATGTCACACAGGTTGCGTTTTTGACACTGTTTTGGCACGTTTGACATTATTTTGGCGCTATTCACCCTGTTTCAGTGCTTTTGCCTTCTCTTGTCTTTCCCTTTCTTTTAGTGCGTTTGTGTTAAATAGCGCCTCTGTTCAAACGCAGACCAACACTATTGTAACAGAACATTGTACAAATCACCTTGTAACCAAAAAAAAAAAAAACCAAATTAGGCTTGTAGAAGCCCACCAAATAGGTGGATTTTACTAACTATTTTTCTCTTTTGTGTAGATTTAAATTAGATTAAAAAGTAGATTTATATTTTTTACTAACTTGTTTTTGAAGTTGGTTTTAAAAATGAATTCGCTTTTTATTTTGGTTTAAAATTAACTTCACATTTCAAATTTGGGCTTTAAAAAAAAGAATCACACATTTGTTTGGGGCTCTTAAAAAGAATTTCATTGTTCCAAGGTAAAAAGAACCACAAACTTATACAAAACAACTTTATTTCTTGCAAGTTAGGAAACAAACTTCGTTTTGGTGCTTAAAATCAACAAAACAAAATTTATTTTCTTGCATCAACTTAAAAGAAATTTACAATCAACCCTTTGTTTTGGGCGATCTAAAAAGAACAAGCCATTTTTCCTTCAAACTCAAAAACAATTTTACTTCAAGCAAGACGTGTTTTCAATTCAGTTAACTAGGATTTCAAAGTTCCTAGTTTACAAAATATTTTGCCTTTGAAGTTAAAAAAAAACACCATGACTGTTTGAGCAACATCTCCAAATAGTTAGATCACATTGCAATGACAGATTAAAAAGAACAAGTGTTTTTCGTGCTTGGCACACTTGTGCAAAGAGTTGGTCGAGTGGTCCTACTTCTAACACACACTATCCTCTCCCTTGGCTTTCATGGTCTTAGGTGCAAGAGAAAAGTGTTAGTAACACTCAAAATTTTATCTTTTTAAGAGAGGCCTGCCAAGGGATCGATACTCTTGGGAACGACCTCGAGTGGTAAATCCTTCGGGCCGCTATAGAAATCAAGTGTGAGCGAAAGTTGTAGCCTTGGGTATAGCTGTTCCTACAGTGTAACTGGCCGAAAGGACAAATGGGCCCCACCACTAGTTACAAGGCTCTTAAGTGAGTCACTACAGAATGAACTTATGTCCAAAAACATCGAACATGAATAAACACCTTTAAATAGTAGCCCACCCATTCTATTGATTGAGGATATTTGCGATATAATTTAGTGCAAGAGCATAGATGGTTTTGCTCCCAAGATACTCACCATACATATTTCCTTGAGTAGAAACATAGCTTTTTGAAAAGTCACTGGTGGCTTGATAAAAGTGGTGACTCCCCCATCATAGGGATCATCTATTTGTTATGCTCACGCAAGACTTAGTATATCACATCCTTACCTGCCACGGCGGGATTCATAAGGTATGTAGTACCAAAGTCGAAGAAATATCAAGATGTGGGCTAAATTTATCACAACTGGCCATTTGACCTTAGGGATAAAAAGTGTTTGAAGTGTGTTCGTTTTAAAGACCAAGTACAAATTGAGCTGACTTCAGGCTTTGGAAATACACCTTAAAATACATCTAAAGGAAGGGTCATATACAAGTCCAAGGATTGGGTTGATCTAGACCCATACTCATTTGTGCCTTTTAGGCAACATTCTTGTGTTTGTGTGTTTGCTTTGTTTTCTTGTCAAAGAAAAATCAGAAAATCACTTCCCAAAAACAAAGTATTCATCCAACCAAACATCTGTCAAAACAACCAAAAACATCAAAAACAAGGTACAAACAACAAAAAGTCAAATTTTATGACCATTCTTCACATCTTGCAAAAGAAGAAGCGTCATCAGAATATCAACTTGAAAAGAAGACCATTGAGCTCAAAGGCTTTGATCAAAAGGAGGAAATTCTTCTATATAAATAGACAAATCTTTGTCTCACATAGAGTCTTTTTGCGTCACATGCGTCTCTACCTTCAAGGAAAAACAAATGAATTTGATTCCAAATCATTGAACCATAGAGCTTTTATGCAATATAGAGCTCTAAGTTATCACAAAAACCAAGGAGGAAAGATTAATCCCAACTTCTTCCCAAACGTTTGTATCACATACAACACAGCTTGAGAAATACCACCAACACCCGAAAGGGAAGAGATAGAGTTTGTCCCATTTGTAACACAAAGTTTTTATTGAAGTTGAAAACATTTTCATCCATCATCTCACTCATACATCATCACTTCATCATCAATTCATCCCAACTCTCAAAACATTAAGAGGTTCTTGTCCCAAGTTCTCTTTTAGATATTGCTTGAAATCAAACACATCACATCACTTTTTAGATTGTTTCTACATCTAGGATAAGCTCATCCTAAGAGACACATCTATGCAGGTTAAAACTAGTTCATGAGTGAATCCTCTCATTACTAGGTAGTTAAATCTGTAACA
Organism: Cryptomeria japonica; assembly: GCF_030272615.1. Lineage (NCBI taxonomy): Eukaryota > Viridiplantae > Streptophyta > Pinopsida > Cupressales > Cupressaceae > Cryptomeria > Cryptomeria japonica. Next base: position 408,303,678 of record NC_081413.1, on the reverse strand, counting down.
CATCTCAGATTTCTCTACACCTTATCACATCAAAACTTATCAAACAAACAAGCAATTCAAAGAAGGAATTTCGGTTACATCCACCTTAAAGGTGCTAGAGATCCACGTGCAACACAATTCACCAACCATCAATCTCTCAATTCAACAAAAACTCGTCATCATTTTCACACAACTTCAACAAAAAGCTTATAAACAAAATGGCCCAAACCCGATCACAGTTCAGGCAACGAGAAATAGAAAGGGAAGAAGAAGAAGAGGAAAATCTCAATGAATTTCAAGAAGCACTTGGAGGAAATGCAGATGACGAAAACCCAAGTACTCCCACTCCTGCAACAATAGAAAAGGCTCAGCATAACCCTCTCTTTAACAGACTTTTTGACGAAATACTCAGGAGCAATGCGGATGCTCACTTCTTAAGACTCGCTCAAGAAGGAGCAAAACTCCCCTCTGACTTTGATCTTGCCCAATTAAGACAAGCATCAGAAAGACAAAGTCGCCATGAAGAGGAAAGAGGTAGAGATCCCATCAGATATAATATTCCCTGAGGTAACCCACCACCTCCTCCTCCAAATGAAATGGAGATGTTGCGGCAACAAGTCGAGAATCTTGCCCAACAACTTCATAGTGGTGTCAAGACCAATCAATTCTCACTCAATGACATCTGTCCCTATCCTTTTGATAGGAATCTTTATATGCCACCCTTTCCACGAGGATTCGAAACACCCAAATTTGAAAAATATAGAGGAAAGGGGGATCCCCACGATCATGTCCGAGAATTTCATTCCGCTTGTCTCGAAGTAGCATATGAAGACACATACCTAATGCGCCTTTTTCCCCAAAGCTTGGGAGGAACAACCACATCATGGTTTTCCCGACTACCAGGTGGCATTAGAACATTTGAGGAACTTATCCAAAAATTCCTCACTCATTACTCTCATAACATTGAACGTGACATCACCATGGCTGATCTGTGCAACACCAAACAAAAACCAGGTGAACTATTCTCAGTATTCCTACAACGATGGTGCCAAATTTCTAGCAGACGTTCTCTTCAGTTACCTGAACGAGAACTAGTGGAAATATTCATTTCCAACTTAAACGAAGAAATGAAATTTCACCTGGATGTCAAAGACACAGACTTTTTTAATGATATGATCACCAAGGGTTTGAAATGTGAAAGGGCACTCATCAAGAAAGGACTCATCAAAATATTTAATGAACCAAAAGATGGTCCTCGCCCACACTTCAATAGTGATAAACCAAGCTTCTGGAATAAAAACAAGAATATCGTCAACGATGGGGTTGTGGATGCCTGGACTATCCAAAACGCACAACCTGTGGTTCGGTTTGCAGGACAAAATCCTCCACCTCAAAACAACACAAATGTTCCTTCTAATCAAGGTCGCATCACATCTCACGATGAACCTAGACCTCGTCAGCAAAAACAGAAACGCACATACACTCCCTTAGGGGAACCCATTGAAACAGTATTGCGACAACTCATTTCTCAAAATTTGGTCAGTCTACCTAAACTATCAAACTATGAGCCTCAGGTCAAACCGGCATGGTGGAGAGATACTGAACACTGTGAATTCCATCAAGTAAGAGGGCACAAGACAAGTAATTGTCACCGATTGAAAGATTTCATTCAGGATCTTATTGATTGAGGAGAAATTGAAATTGAAGGACATGACCCAAAAACAACAAATAATGATCATCTGATGTTCAAAAATCCACTTCCATCACAAGATCAAAGGGGTCCTTCCACTTCTAGGTGAGGCACTGATACCACTGATTATACACAGGCTGCGTATAATTACACTGTAAATCATCTGTATGATGCCAATGAACAAGTTGCAACTATAACCTTCAAAAATCCCAACTCAAATTGCAATGTTGTTACGCGTCGTGGCAAAGTTACCATAAAGGAAGCTCCACAAGTCACCACCTCCATCCCAAAGCAGTACAATCTTGTGGAACAATTAGAAAAAACCCCTGCGCTTATATCCATTTTAGAGCTTTTGCGTCTATCACCATCTCATAAAACTATCTTGGATCAAGCACTCCAAGAGGTCTTAGTCCCTGCAAACCTAAATACAGACCAATTTCAAGCAATGGTTGGAAGTCTAAAGTCATCACCTTGTCTCACTTTTTCCGAAAGTGACAACTCTTCCTTCCAGCAACCTCATAACGCTTCGCTACACATTGAAGGCTTTATTAACCAACACAAGATCAAGCGAGTCTTGATTGATAATGGAGCAGGCCTGAACATTTGTACACTACAGTTGGTCACAACATTGGGCTATGCGGTATAATCAGTGGATCCTCGTAAGAAGATCACAATCAAAGCCTATGACGATGTAGAGCGTTCATCCAAAGGAGCTGTGGTACTACCAATCCGTGTGGGCCCTGTGGTAAAGCACATCATCTGTCAGGTTCTGGACCTTCCTCTGCCATACAATCTATTATTAGGGAGACCTTGGATACATGCCATGCAAGCCGTTCCATCTACCTACCATCAATGTATCAAGTTCCCACATAACGGTGTAGAGATCACAATTCTGGGTGATGCAAACCCCTTTGCATTTTGCCATAATATCAACCATCAACCAGAGATTACTGTTCCTAATAATAGAGAAGCCATTTCCTCCACACCATATATAAGTCCCGCCTCTCTTGCCAGTTCGAACACCACTATACCAAAGCAAGAAAAGCTTAAAATGAAAATAGCAGAGGAAGGTCCTGGGGAATACAACTTGAGTCAACTCTTTTGTGTGGGACAAATGCCCACTTCTCCTAGAACACATGGTAAACCATAGCAGGTACTCCAGCAACCACTAATCACACCAGCATGTGCTTTGACGCCTTTCATCCTTGGAAAGAGTCAAGAAGAAGAAACCCAAGATGAGGACTTGGCGGATTGGATCTAAAAAGATCCCATCACCACTGATATACCGCAAGTTAAGCTGCCTACAGATCAGTATGGCAAAGGTCTCCTCATTATGCAAAGAATGGGGTATGATGGTTAGAGTGCTTTAGGATATTACAAACAAGGACGACATGAACCTCTGCTGCCAGAATTAAAGCCCAAAGGTAATACAGGCCTAGGCTTTGAAAAATAGATCTTTCCTAAACTCAAATGCAAAGGAAAACCCAACAAACCATTATGTTAGCCTACTGCAAAAAGGACACCTTTCATTATCAAAGCAGCATCAAGCACCATCACAACTGCCCCATCAAGGCTCAGAATCCCAACACAACCATCACCAATGTCACTCATCCCACCAAATGAACCAATAATCCCATCAACAACACCATTAGCAGCAGCAGCTGTATCAGAACCCATAGCAGCATCTATGGCACCAGCAGTTCCAGTAGAAGCAACTGAGTCAACACTACCGATACTCCCTATATTGGATTCTTTAATCCCCATCGACCTTCCTGCAGCACCAATCACTACAAAGGTACATCAACCAATCACACCTGCAGTATTTAACTCCAAAGACATCCTAGTATGGTATAGTAATTGGATGCTGGAAAGTGACTCAGAGACCGACTCACATGAGTGGGAATTTGATTCTATATAGCTTAACACTTCAGATGAGGAAGACACATCACCGCCTCCACCACGCAAAGATATCCCTGTTTATGGAGAAGCACAGATAAAGACCACTTGGGTTCTTGAACTGGAAACATCTTCCATAGACCCTACGTCTCATCCTATGCCTGATTCTGATAGGGAGAGTACCATTAACAACCTTCACCATAACGTCTTAACCCTCACTGATACATCTAATGCACTTAACCTAATCGATGAAGTAATGCCCATTATCCACCCTGAACTCATTGAATGGAACCAACCAAATCCCCCATGTCTTGACTTCTTCCAAAATGATGAGGCCATCATTGACTTTTTGGAATTAAGGGATAACCTACCAAGCGGGGATCACAAAGCTGGATTCACCATAGAACTTAATAGCACAGTATAATTCGGGGCAGATGCCAAACCTTTCAGCTGCAAAAATATAACAATAAAACATGGATCTTCTAGTGAAAACCACACTGTGGCACTATTTGATCTGACAAAAGTAAAATGAAAGAGCGTATCCAATGGTGAAAACCTCTCTGAGGCGCCTAAGGATGAAGGGTTTGACATTCTCCCTGCTAGTACACAATAGGAACGATCAATGATTCTCATCGAGGAAACCAAAGAATACAATGTGGGGACTCCTGAAAATCCTCATCTCATACATCTAGCATCTCTTCTCACTCCAGAAGAACAGCCTAAATTTATAGAGTTCTTCCAGAAGCGTCAGATCAACTTTGCATGGTCATATGCAGACATGCCTGGGCTTGATCCTGATTTAGTCATGCATTACCTCACCGTAGCAAAAGGAGCCAAACCTGTCAAGCAAAAGCTTCGTAAGATGCATTCCCAGATTGCAGTGCTAGTCAAAACAGAACTCAAGAAACTCCTAGATGTTGGTTTCATTAGGCCAATTGATTATGCAGAATGGATCTCCAACATTGTGCCTATTGGCAAACCAAAAGGGGGCATCCGCATTTGTATTGACTTCAGAGATCTGTATAAGGCATGTCCTAAGGATGACTTCCCCCTACCAAATATCGACATCATAGTAGACCTGACAGCAGGACATGCCATGCTTTCACTCATGGATGGCTTTTCAGGATACAATCAGATAAAGATCGCACCAGAAGATCAACATAAGACAACCTTCACATGTCCATGGGGCACATACTGCTGGAATGTAATGCCTTTTGGTCTAAAGAATGCAGGAGCGACCTATCAACGAGCAATGACTACTATCTTTCATGATATGATGCATACCATAACGGAAGATTATGTTGATGACTTATTAGCAAAATCACTCACTAGAGAAGGTCATTTGGACATATTAGAGAGAATCTTTGATAGACTGGAACAATATCATGTTCGACTCAATCCAAAGAAATGTGTCTTTGGAGTAACCTCCTGGAAACTTCTAGGATACATTGTCTCAAGCAAAGGCATTGAGGTCGATCCAGCAAAGGTTAAGGTAATCATGGACATGCCACCTCCAAAGAATATCAGTCAGCTAAGGACATTACAAGGGCGACTTCAATCCATCTGAAGATTCATTGCACAATTGGTTGATAAGTGTCACCCATTCACACACCTGCTACACAAGAATATCCGCTTTCAGTGGGATGCTCGATGCCAACAAGCATTTCAGACGCTTAAAGACTATCTCATAAATCCACCCTTGTTGATGCCACCAGATCCAAGTAGACCATTGTTACTCTATATCTCAGCAACAAGTACACCATTGGGTGTACTACTGGCACAACATAAGGCAGAAGGAAAAGAGTGTGCTGTTTACTACATCTCTCACACACTAGTGGGCTATGAACTCAATTACACACCTATTGAGCGAGCTTGCTTAGCAGTAATCTTAGCAGCCACTAAACTGAGGCACTATCTGTTAACACACAAAGTACAACTCATTGCAAAGATTGATCCACTCAAGTATTTACTTAACAAAGCAACATTGACAGGCCGCTTGGCCAAATGGGTGATGATTCTAAGTGAATTTGACATTGAGTACGTGGATCGTAAAGCTATCAAAGGTCAAGTTATTGCAGATCAGTTGGCTGATGCACCACTCATAGGCGATCATCCTCTCATTTCCAATTTTCTAGATGAAGAGATATTCATGATCACAACAGCACAACCATGGAAACTATATTTTGATGGTTCATACACTAGGCACGACTCAGGGGCAGGCATTCTGTTTATCACACCTCAGGGTGATAGCATCCCGAAGTCTTACAGGCTCGCATTTCCATGCACAAACAACATAGCAGAGTATGAGGCCTTGATCACAGGACTCAAGCTAGCCGTACAATGGAAATTACAAGAACTACAAGTATATGGTGACTCACAACTGGTCATTCGACAAGCAACAGATGAATATCAGACAAAGGATGATAAACTCATGCCATATAAGCAAATGGTGGACACTCTAAAGACATCATTTACTACTATCACTTTTGAGCAGATACCAAGAGATCAGAATCGAGCTACTGATGCTATGGCTACCATTGCATCTCTCCTAGATCTTCCATAGAATTCAACCTGCTACGAGTTCTTGGTAGAACAGCTTTGGATCCCCGCTTATGATATCCCTGAATCCGAGATGATATGTCACCTTGTCAGTTCTGAATCCCCATGGTACGGTGAGTTCTACACCTATCTCCGCGATCACACCCTTCCTCCCAACCAATCAAATAACCAACGTAAAACCTTCATTCGCCAAACTGGTCGATATACCATTATTGCTGAAACCCTATATCAACACGGTCTTGATGGTACTCTCCTTTGATGTCTGGAACAAGGTGAGATAACGAAGGCTTTGGAAGAAGTCCATGAAGGAATTTGCGGGACTCACTCAAGTGGTCCATCACTAGCCAAGAAACTCCTGCGCAATGGATACTATTGGCCATCTATGGAAAAGGATTCCTACTACTTTGTCAGAAAATGCAAGAAATGTCAAGTTCATGGTGACCTGATACACACACCGGCCTAGGAACTACAACCAATCACGACACCATGGCCTTTCTGTCAATGGGGCCTTGACCTTGTGGGTAAGATTCATCCATCTTCATCCAATGGCCATAAATTCATTATTATCGCCACCGAATATTTCACAAAGTGGATCGAAGCTATTCCACTTACCCAAGTCACCGACAAGCAGATCGCCTCATTCATTCTCAACTACATCATCTGCCGGTATGGTGTACCCATGTCCATCATCACAGATAATGGTCTTCCTTTCAAAAATCAAGATGTTCGCGAACTCTGTGAGAAATTTCATATCCAACACCGCTTTTCCACTCCCTATTACCCACAAGGCAATGGTCAGGCTGAAGCATCCAATAAAAACATATTGAGGATCCTAAAGAAGACAATCAATGATGTCGGCCGTGACTGGCATGTTCAACTAAATCCGGCACTATGGGCATATCGAACTAGCATTCGAACCCCTACAGGTGCAACTCCTTATTCATTGGTCTATGGTGCAGAAGCTATCTTACCTATTGAGGTTGAGATACCATCACTACAGGTTTCCTTGCATAATCTAATAGATGATGAAGCCTATAGAGTATCCCATCTTCAGGACTTAGAGTTACTAGATGAGAAGCGACAAGCTGCATACAACCATCTCAAAGCCTATCAACAACGCATGAGTAGAAGCTACAATCACCGAGTTAGATCTTGTACATTTGAGGTAGGTGATCTTGTTCTATGGGAGAATCCTCGCAACCAACCAAATAGAGAACATCAGGGAAAGTTTGAATCAAACTGGCTGGGCCCATATGTTGTCACTACTGTGTTCGGGTCTGGGGCATATCAGTTGGCTACATCAGAAGGAGAACCGCTCGTAGATCCAATCAATAGCATGCACCTAAAATGGTTTTATACCTAAGCTGTATAGAGCATCAGGCTCCCCTGCATACTAGAAAATACCAAAAAAATTCAAAAAAATATCCTGAAGAAATACAAAAACATTCAAAAAAAAGTAAAGAAAAATCATGCATCCAAACAGTGAACAACCACTCCGGTGGCACCTTGGGTAAGTGCGATGGTGAAAACCTAGCAAACATGCACCACTTGTAAAGATAATGGCTCCAGTATCTTTTAGATTCGTTGCAATCACATTCATGCATCCACACATCCATCCATCCAAACCATGGCTTTGTTATTTGATCTGTAATCAAAGATAGTACTTCATGTGTCTTGCATCCCACTTTTTCATAGTCATGTCTACACTTGGGGGAAATACCCTTAAAAAATCTAGATGATGGAAGTGGATTCTACATTACTGGTGATTCATTGGCAAAAACATTCAAAAAGGTCTCACAAAATCCAAAAATATTCAAAAAACATCTCAAAAAATCCAAAAACATCAAAAATAAAACAAAAACATGGCAACACATTGTACATACTCCTCCGTGCAGATGCAAAACAAACATTGACACAGTACTCACATAATGACCACTTATCAATTGACCACACAATCAACATCAACAATCAAACTGTCTTCAACAAGGATGCATCCTTCCTTACCAAAACAAAGACAAGATGACATTTTCTTTGACAAGAAAATTCTGTTTACGCTATCAAATACTTGGTTGATTTATGGTCTAGTAATTTATATCAGGTTCCTACGGCATTGTTTGTGTATCTTCGACACATTATTCCGATGAAGTTCTAGGGCATGTACTAATGGTGTCTACGTGGGAAGTTCACTAAGCTATGTGATCATAGGCAAAAATACAGTCATAGATCACTACGGCTTGCTGACTATAGCATATACCTCGACCATATGAGCATGAACCATTACCAAGGATCCATATTCTTTATTCTTTATGTATATATTGTTTGTTTGCAGGTACAATTCTCTTTCTTTGGTTCCTCCTACCTCATCCAAACTGGATAAAGGTTTTATCTCTTATTATGGTATGCACTTGTCTCACAATATGATCAGCCTAAGATCAAGGAGGACGATCCAAGTCATGCATGAAAGGAGATAATCCTTGCTTGTTCTGCAAGCAATACTCAGGTCAACTTGATCCATTATATCAAGTTGCTTGTATTAACTTTCTATATCAAAATCCATGTAAGAAATACTTTGGTCATCTTGAATCTTTATGTCAAGATGCTTGTATTTTCTTACAACATTTTAAAGCTCAATGATGAAAAATAAAGCACCATGGATCATCATTCCATCTCATTTGTATATATTGCATTTCATTGCATTCCATCCATCCATACATTCATAAATAGCTGCATATCATACATACATAGTAATGACAATGGATACTCTATTTTCCTCTTCTTCCATAGGAATGTAATAGGTCCTCCATTTCTTCTATTTAACATTGAACCCCCCCCCCACCCTCCCCATCTCAACAATCAGCATCACATACCCTACATCGTGTCCCAATCAACCTAATCAAGCCACGTTCATCACCATCCATCTCTAAATAGGAGGGATTGTGTTTCCTATCCTAAGTCATCCAATAAGTCAAGAAAGTTACTCTATCTGCACAGATACATCGACTCACACACACCTAGACTATCAACAGATACTCTGATCAAGTATCTTCAGGTCTCAATAGGTAATCGATTATGGTAATCCTAGACTACATCAGGCATTTATCATAATGACCTAGTCTCAATGGGGCTACCATGATTCTCGACAACCATCCATCACACACACACACTATCAATTGATCAACCAATCAAACACAATCCAACAGACAATTACATCAATTGTCTACGTCTCAATGAGTATTTTGCTTCATATACCTTGACTTCATCGGGCAATTACATCAATTGTCTAAGTCACCATCAGGTCACTTTGATTCACTTACTCAGACTTTATCATGTCCAAGCGACCAACTGACATCAACTGTCACGCTTTGACTTGACCGGGGCAATTAAACCGATTGCACCAGATTGTCCAACCAATTTTGATCAATTGTATAGCATCAATCCAAACCCCACACTACATCTGCTATGTATCTCTTGCATGACCTTAGGGTACTCGCTGGCTTGTTGTTTCTTCATATTCACTCCATTTTCTCCCATTCTTTCATCATTAGTTCTAATTTCTTCTATTCTACCTCCCCTCCACTTTTCATTCTTTTTCGAGAGATCATCCGATTTTTCAAAAAAAATTCGGCCCATCTCTCGAGGGGGCATACCACCCAGGCCAAGCAAAAATTCAACATGGATTTTCGCATTTTTCGGCGAGTGAAGAAGGCTATTTTTTTCACATCGCCACTTTTTGGCCCCCCTTGATCCTGCACTAACCCATTAATTGCAATTGTTCAATTCCATATTTTGGGCACTATGAGTAGTGAACACTATATAGTGCACTTAAATTTATTGTCTACTTACCAAGTTTGTTAGCTACAAAGTTCATTACCTGCAATGCAAATAAATTGCAGATTGTCATGGAAAATTTCAAAATTCTTGTAAAGTTGAGCACAAACTTGCTTGACGACATGCTTATAAGTACACTAATGGTGAACAATTTCTTTATTTTTGATGCTATGGTAAAGTATGTAAATATACTTCTAGAAAGATATGTTTGTGTATATAGATATTCTTAATCATTTATGGTTAGCTAAAAAAGTACTTGTAAATACAATCGAGACAACTTTCTTTATATAACACAAATGGAGAAAACAATATTTCCTTAAAATCCTAGATCATAATACACAATTTGCCTCTATGTTTTAGGAAAAAGACTATTATGTGAAACCGTGTAACAATTAAAATGTTTTAATATGACTAACAATGGAATGCAAATAGAAAACGAACAATATGTCGTATGTATGACAATGACATGCAAATGAACAAAAATTTGAGAATGTAATAAATTTGCATAAAAACATTTAATTTGCGAAACAAATATTATTTTGTGGAAGTATTGACATACCTTCAATATTGCCAATTGGTGTGGAATATTTGTATATGAAATCCTAGAACAATTGAATCTTTTATATATTAGTATTAACATTAAAAAGAATTGAATTTTATACAACAATAAGATTTCTTATTAAAATTATTGAATTTATCAAAACAAATGCTTAATATATTCAAATTATAAATCTGTTACTAAACATATAAATAAAATTATTTAAAATAAAAAAAATTGGTATACAAAATATATTATTGTTGTCTTAAAACAAATTTGCAATCACATATTGATAGTATAATATTTTGACCTTTATATTAAAAATGACAAATAAAAGCAAAGTTGACAAATTTAATAATTTTTTTTTTTAAAGATAAGTGCTATCATTAATGGGGATAGCTCCCTATATTGCTTGAAATCATGGAAATTACATACGATTGTAGATACATAAACATATCAATCCCTCTGTGCACATATATCCAACATTACATAAAAGAACCAAAAAGTTATCAGCCCACTTTTATGCATATATACCCCGCACCTATACCGACACTATCCATAGATTACACCTGCCTCCCGATGGCTTGGTAGATCATTGCAGAAAATTCACCAATACCAATAGCATTGCGGGTGGAATTCTCTGGGAGTCACCAATCGTTTGACTCGGTTACCCTTCGGAAGGGTTCCAAGTTTCCATTAAAAACTGCACACCTAAAAATCTCCCATGCGTCATCCCCAAAAGTCTTCAATCTCACCCGTTCCTCCTTCCATACTTCTCTGCGGGCCATCTCCTGAATGGTGTCACTGTCCACAGAATCCTCCTCATCTGCATATTCCTCACAGTCTTCCCCATCCTCATTGCCATCTTCATCGCCCTCTCCATCATCCGCTGAGTCCGAGGGTAAGTAGTTGTCAAATTGGAAGTATATCTTCAGAATGCTCACTTTTACTTCTTCCTCCATACTCAGAATGGCCTCAGCAACCGTGTCAGTGATGAATGGTTTTATGAATCCTGCTAACAGTTCAACCACACATTCCTTCATTTCAATGATATCTACCAGTGGCAGGAGAATGACTTCCAATACCATAGCATCACACCAATGTCTGTCATACTTTAAAGTGATGCCCATGAGCCCCCTCATAGAGTCGTATACATACTCATCAATGCAAAATAAGTTTCTCAACTGCACATTTAATGCATTTTCACAGTTTACACAATAGACCCTTCCAAAGTAAGCCATTGCCACAAATTTTCTCTGCAACTCTCCTGAAACAACCCACACACTTCCCTTTTTTGCCTTTGCCCACTAAATTCTCCATATAAAGTTATGATCTATGATATTACTCAAGTGTTTTCTATCCATACCCTGTTAGAACCTTTCATTCTGCAAACATATCATTTTCAGAGAGTAGCAATTTCTAGGCATCATGATGAATAGCTCGGGTGCCATGTGTTCTTGCCGCCAAAGAGTCAATTCTTGTTTGCAACCTCCAATTCGTACTTCATCATTGTTTATCAAATTGCCACCATGATACCCTACTAGCCGATAAGGACCCAAAAGTCAAGTACATGCTATGCGATCCTCTGTCATGGATATCTTTTGCAATCCTTCAAGCATTGTCCTTTGATATCCTTTGATTCTAAAGTTTGGCAAAAGTAAGCCGAAACATCATAGTCTCCCACCTTGAGGTTCACAAGGTAGTCAGCCACCTAATTCTCTTCTATGTAGACATGCCCAATCTCATAGCTCCCAATTTTCCTTAGATGTTCTTTTATCATAGGGACACATTTATTCAGCTTCCAATTATGAAAACTTGGTCGACTGATCCCGTTTATAATAATTTGTGAGTCGCCCTCAATCATGACTCTAGAAATTTCCTGCCTAACACAAAGACGCAATCCTACCTCTAATACACGTATCTCGGCTTCGTTTTTTGTGGCAACTCCAATGCCACCAAACAACCCTTGAAGGATTTTACCCTGTTCATCCTGGATTATGGCTCCTATACCCGAAACCCCCGGATTCCCCTTACTAGCACCGTCAAAATTTAATTTTACCCAGCTACTCAGAGGAGTTGTCCACCTAATGGTACTTCTATCATGGTTCACTGCAGGGGTTGCCTTTATTTGTGTCTCTTTGAGGAACCAATTTTCCTCCATCTGTGCATCCCAATTAGTATATATCTTGGCCCTTCCTATTGTTTTCTTCCCATTCATTACTTATTCTATTATTGTTTTGATCTTCTCCACCAGCAAGCCTTGTGATAATGATGTCTCCTTAAAAATCCTCCTGTTCCTTTCTTTCCAAATGTGTCATGTAATTAAGGAAGGTCCTATTAACCATATATCTCCCCATTTTGTCTTCTGATTGTCTGGCCATGATAGAATGAATTCAAATAATCTTTCATTTTTTACCGCCACCCAATTGATTCTTTCAAGGAACCAATTCCAACAAAATTCTGCTACCAGACACCAAAAAAGCAGATGATTTGTTGACTCTTCCTCTGCACAACACATCACACAATGACTAGGGCCTGAGATGCCTATGTTTTTGAGTTTGTCCCCAGTAAGAATTCTGTTATGCAGTGCAATCCACAAGAAAGCCCCGACTTTTGGGAGCACTTTACGGTTCCAGCATACTTGATGTGGCCAACTATTGATGGATCCTCTTTGTCTCTGAATTTCATACCCAAGTTTGACGCTGAACCTTCCTGATTTTGCTGCACACCACATTATGATGTCTTCTTCCATAGTTTCCGGAATTTTCCTATCTTTAATTGCATTCCATAGTTGTTCACATAATGAGAGACTCCCAATGTCTACCTTCCTCCATATTCTTATTCCATTCTGATCAGCCTGTCTTTCCAAGTAATCACAAACATGTCATCCTATACAGTTCTCCACCATGTCCACCCATCCCTTGTCTTCAAAAGCATCTGCTAATGCAGAAAACCCATCCCATGAGTCTCTCCAAAACAACGTGGTGCTACCATTTCCTATTTGCCATGAGATATGATTTGTGATTATATGTCTATTATCCCATATAAAATTCCAGGTTGCTGACCCCCTCTCTGAATTTGCCATTGTGAGGATTCTATTGGTGTTGTTTGAATCCAGATACTTCTTTTGGAATAATTTGCACCACAACTTCTGAGGTTCCTTGCACATTTTCCAAGCAAGCTTTGCCCCAAGGGCACAATTCTGCATTTCCATTTTTCTAAGACCAACACCCCCCTCTTCCTTGACAAGGCACAAAGTGTCCCAATTGATCAATGAAATTTTCCTATTGTCTTTTTCTCCAGCCCACACAAATTTCTTTAGTAAGTTATTCAGGTTTTTGCTCGCCGCAAATGACATTTTGAAACATGACATGCTATATATGGGTATTGCGGATAGAACTGACTTAATCATGGTGATTCGGCCAACTTGGGTCAGCCACCTATTTTTCCAATTTTCCACTTTGGCTTGACAAGATTTGATTACATCTTCCCAAATTTGTGTTTTCTTGCTCCCTTTGTTAATCCGCACCCCCAGGTACTTGATTAGAAGCTCTGCTATGTTTATGTCTAGAAGTTGTACTATTCTGCCCTGCATTTGTTTATTGGTATTAAAAAAGAACAACTATGATTTCACTCTATTCATAACATGTCCCGAAGCCAGAGTATATTCCTCCAATGTGTTCCTAATACCCAAAGCTTCCCGTACAGTGGCCTCATCGAAAATGATTGTGTCATTTGCAAACTGTGAATGTGTGATTGCCTCAAACTGATCATAGACTTTAATTCCTTTCTAGATGCCATCATAGTGTCTCCTTTTAATTAATCTCCCCAATACCTCAGCCATAAGCACAAACAGTGAAGGAGACAATGGATCTCTTTGTCATAGACCATTTGTGGCATCAAAGAACCCACTTACATTCCCATTGATTAGTATTGAGAATTTAACAGTACTAATGTAGAATTTTATGCATTCAATCCATTTATCAGGGAACCCAAATTTGATAAGAACTTGGCACAAAAAGCTCCATATTACTTTATCATAAGCTTTAGCTACATCAAGTTTAATGATCATACCTCTTAGTCTTCTTTTATGCATTGAGTGAATGACTTTCGACACCAATATTATGCTGTCCGTGATTTCTCTATTCGGGGTAAACCCATTCTAGTTTTCAGAGATCAGCTTAGGGAGTAATTTCTTCAATCTTTCAGCCATAGCCTTGGAGATTATCTTGTAAATGGTGCTGCACAAGGATATTGGTCTATAATTAGACATGGAAACATAGTCTACCTTTTTGGGAATGAGGCAAATAATGGTATGGTTCTTTTCCTTAACAAACTTGTGTTTTTTTCCAAAATTCTTCCACAACCACCCATATATCTTTTCCCATAATTTCCCAACCTTTTTGAAAAATCTCCGTTGTGCATCCGTTCGGTCCAGGTACTTTGTGTGGGTGAAGTGCGAAAGTGGCCTTTTTTATTTCCTCCAAAGAATAGGGAGCCATGAGCATGTCGCTGTCAGAGCTGGAAATTAAAGGATCTATGACTTCTTCTATGACTGTTTGCATGCCCATGTTTCCCTCCTCTGCACTGCCCAACATGCCTTCAAAGTATTTAGTGGCGATTCTTTCCATATCTGTGCCCGAGGTTTGTAGTGTCCCATTCTTATCCTTGATTGAACAAATTCTGTTATTAATAATAAAAAGTTAATTTGAACAATATTAATTTATAATTAGAAATCTAATTAATATGTAACTTGTTTTGATTTAATTTTTTAGTAATTACAAATAAAGAATATTATAATATTAAAACCTATTTAAACTTGAATTATAACAAAGATGACCCCACCCAAGGTGAAAACAAATCTTCTACAATAGAAATTTATATCCCTACTGTAGTTATAGAAATATAACTCACTCAGTAAATTACTAAAAATAAAGTTGCGCTTGAATTGAAATAATTTACCCTAATTACTCCCGCTTACAAAATATGTATTATATGTTATCTACTAATCTGTTTAGATTCAAAAAAGAAGATAGATTCACATATAAAATAGAATTTCAGTTAACGTAACAAACAAGGCTAAGAATATTATTATAACTTGAAGCGCTTGAAAGAAGATCTAATACTCGCAAGACAACCAATATTACCAGTATTTCTTTACAATGAAAACTGCATCCTTTAAGAGAAAATTTAGATGAGGGCTACTTAATGTGAGCATACCTATTACTATGAGGTTTAGAAAATCAAATAGTTTTTATATTTAAGTATTTTAATATTTATAAAATAATTTAAATTTCTTAATAGAAAATATTAAATTATAATATTATTGTGTTATCTATTATTCATAAATTGTACTATTGATCTTCATACAATATTGTTTTAGATATAAAAAAATTATTAATATATAAAAAAATTTGAGGGAAATGAATTTGTAAATAAAAAGATCTCCTCATATGCATTGCATAAAGGAATTTTTCTGTGCCTTTGGTTGAAGGCATGGCACATGGCATGTTATAGGATAGTTGACGTGCCTAGTAAATGCTTCCACATTTTGGGCAGAATGTTGTGGTATATTACTACCCCAATCTCTGTAATGACAATAATGGGTATTATACCTGGAGCGCAGATGAAGAAGAAGACATGAAAATGTCTGCAAATTACACACCCAAAAAGGATGTTACTCAGAATTTGCTATTAAGTTTGATCATATTAGACTATGGACTCAAGGCTGTGGTTTTGGTTACAAGGCTCTTTCAAATAAGATTTTAATACTGCATTTTTCAGTTCCTGTTGCTTCAATTTGGAAAAATCTCCTTTCAAACTCCGAACAAAATCCTTTCAATCGTCTGCTAGGATGAGAAAAATTCAGAGTTCTGGGTGATGAAATTTTGGCATGCAATAGATGAATTACTCTGCCCTTTTGTCAATAGCGATGTACCTATCTATCTATCTGAATAAAACCAGTTTGCGTGAGAGAAAAAAAAAGGTGAAACTGAAGAAATGTAACCTGTAGGATTAAAAAATCCTCAAAACTTCGAAAAAAATAAATCTTCATTAACAGTTTGAATACCGCATGATTCTGTTAGATCAAGCACGATAGAGAGATGTCTTGCTTCAAGAATTTTTGAATGGAAGTGTTTGGAGGGCTTCAAGCCGATGTCTATTTTGTGAAAGACATGATTGTATTTCTGTGGTGGTAGTGGGGAACAGGCTTGTCAACACCTCTAACTGTGTCTTCACTTTCCCAGCTTTCTTCTGCAAAACAACAGGTGAATTATCTATAGCATTTTTGTGTAGAGAACATAATTACGAGAGGTTTTGAGAAAAACTAAATACCCAACAAAATAAAGAAGTGTTAGGTTGTGTTTACATTACTAATAGGTGTGATACAAGGGAGGCTTGTAACGACATTACCTGCACCAAGAGTTTTGCAAATTCAGAGCACACTTTGGGGTGAAATCCCTGGGTCAATTTGTAATTTCAAAGTAAACATGTTATTAGCCTAGCATACAAACATTTTCTCCTGTAACAAAAATGCACGGTAGATAATTCATTTAGTTTTCAAAGTCAAATGAGAACATGAACAAGACTTACATATTTTATACTTTAGCAGAAAAAACAAATCTTCATTAATAGTTTGCCTCCTACAAACATCTATGGGCACCACCACAAGATTTTTCCCAAAGCCATTTATCAGTTGGTAAGTTTTGTTCTTTATTGCTATTGTTTTATTTTACATCTTTAGTAGAATAAAATAAAATGTTGCAGTGTAGCAAATATGGGGAAGTTCTATTGCCCCCGAGTTCAGAATTTACGAAGCTTCCTCACATCTAGGATTTGTATCAAGGATTAAGAGAGATAAAATTACTCGCTGGAAAAAAACTAAGATTTCTATTCCTAAAATGAGAGAAAGTAAAAACCCTAACAAATCTATCAGAAATAGGAAAGAAGTAGACAGATTTCACATAAACAAGCTTTGTCACTAGCATTCTCACTGTTGTTGTTCTTTGTCTTGCAGGAAAATGAATGATCAATTGCAGAAGAGCCCAAACACACAATGCTAATGACTAATCAACATTGTTCGAAAGTTAAAAATTAAGTGAACTCTGTCAAATTCCTTCAATAGCATTTAATGTATAAAGGTTTTTATAGATTTTGGATTAGACAAATTCTTTTCCCATACATATTTTCTTATTTTTTATTTCATTTAATAAAATGTTTCAACGACATTGACCAATCATATTAAATATAAATACTATAATATTAATTTTTAATCAAATTTAAATATTTCAACATTTGCTCAAGCATTGAAGCTCTAAAAATTCTTAGCGCTCATTGAAGGAGGTTGAAAACTAATATAAAAGGAGGCAACAGGATTATCTCAACAATATACTGAAAAATACGAGAAGCAGAAGAAATTTTGAAGCAATCTTTTTGCTACATTCAATTGCTCAGCATTTCTTCTGATACCCTTATTTCTCAGTTTATCGCTCTCTTAGCCTCCATCACAAACCTTCATTTTCTTCTTCTTCTTCTCTTCCACCTCACCCTCCTCCTTCAACTCTCACCCCCAATCGTACTATTTAACCGGATTTGAAGGCTAAATTTAGGAGACTGGTTGCATGCCTGAATGATCTGATTGTATGAATGAATTAAGTAGGAGTTAATTGAATGTATTAATAACTTAACCGGATGCATGAATGAGTGATGAATTAAGTAGGAGTTAACTGAATGTACTATTAACTTAACTGGTGCATGAATGAGTGATGAATTAAGTAGGAGTTAACTGAATGTACTATTAACTTAACCGGTTGCATGAATGAGTGATGAATTAAGTATATCTAAACTAGGAGTTACCTGAATCCACTAATCATTTAACTGGTTGCATGATTGAGTAATCTAATTGTATAGATGAATTAAGTAGATCTTAACTCCATCTTCTTTGTTTATATTTTCCACAAATGGAATGTTGTTGTAGATTATTTTAACTTAATGGGTTTCTAGAAGTCTAATAATAAATGTAATTATCCAAATTGGGAGTCTTAATTCCTTGATCAATCTCCATAGTTCATCTAGCTTCTTCAACTATACATGAAAAGAGATACGCATTCCTAGTTATAATTTATCCACAATGTATATTGGATTGTATTTCAAACAAGGTTTAAGCAATCAAGGAGAATTCCTTTTCTATTATATTATACATTTTTTAATTAGTTAATCGATTAAATATTTAAGTTATTAATCATACAACTAATCAATTATATCCACCAAAGTGCCTCCTAGGTGTGGTTGAGTTTAAAATCGTAATTGCATAGTCATATTCTCCAGCCTCTTCTCAATATCCATGTCCTCCCTAATTCTTTTCCTTTTTATTTTCCAATAAGCTTTGAAAGAAGGAATTTTGTGATCGTTAATGTGGATTAGGTGATTAGCTATATGTGTTTATTAGTCTTGATTGCTTCCCATTACCACAATTTAGGTTAAGGAAATGCTCTTTGATAGTTCCCATTAGCAATTCAAGAATATTTGAATAGCTCTTATCCTACAATGCATGCACTACTTTTTCTTTCCAAAAGCAAGACTGGCATATGTTTCATTTACCCTATCAAGAGTAAACAAAAAATGGACACAAAATTCTTATATATTAGCATCGATAGAAAAAATGCATTTCCCACCAATCACTAGAACATATCAACAAGGAGAAAGTACCAAGGTACTATAATTTAGATGATCACAATTATTTATAGAATCACAATGAATATAACATAATTTCAAGTTGGATTAGTTGGCCCTTGAAAATTCTAAAACTTTAAATTCTTGTTTATTTGAACATCCATGGTATGCATAGCTTATTTGATCTATTCGAATACCATGTACTTATTCCAAATGCAAGTTGCAATAGAAATTTTACTAGAACTAGATCCATTTAAGAAAAATACAAAATCAAATTCCTCTATATAACATAGGCTTAAAGGATAAGTTTCAATCCTTGCAATTCACTTTAAACATAATTGTAATGTCTTTTGAAGTCTCAAGAGAGATTCATTTGTGCTCTAGTAGCAGTAATAATATTTAAATACTAACGGAAAACATAACAAACAAATTGATGAGTCGTAGCACTCTGTAATCACTTGAATAATAATTTCATAGTTACTAGGAGAAGCAAGCAGCCTTGTCTTTGTATCGATACTTATATGTAGGCACCAACCAAATTGCTTAGTGAGTAAATGAATACTTGGAGATAGCTATATTATATATATAAATGTAATCATCATAAGTTATGGATATGGATATGTGGTCCACATTCTTAGAATGGAGTTTCTTGGTAGCTAGGGATATTTGACACAACTAATAATTTAGATCATGTATTTTCCTTAACACAATAATGAGAACTCAATCCGCAAGCACTAAAATGTGTTGACCAAAAAGCCACCTTCTATATCATTCTCTATCTACATTAATGTAAGAGCTGCCCAAATCCCTTGATAAACTCTTTGCAAGAATAATGTCCATCATGAATGAGTTTTCCTTTAACATTATTGGTAAAACTCTTTTCCCAATTTATATACAATTGTATTCTTATGAAACTTCAAAATATAGGCTTAGTTGCATCCTTCAATCAATCTTCCACCCAATGTATTAATTACACGGGATGCCTTCAAGAAGAAAAATGACCATTCCAACTTACAATATAACATTGTGGCCTATAAACTTAATTGATGATTTTCTCCCACATTTTGTCAAAATGCATAGAATCAAATTCAAAATAATCTCACATTTAGAAAAGAATTGTGTTGAATACCTATCTCCACTACTTCTCTCCATCTTCTTTCTTGCACCCAAGTCATGAGACTAGACATGGGCACGGGCATGGGAATTCAACCTAATTCCAAAATAAAATCGATCTACTTGAGTCTACAAAGAAGCTAGAGCTCAAGAAAGGCAATCCCCATATCCTGAGTCTGGTAGATGATGAATAACTGGAAGTGGGAGATAAATATATTGAGAAATACCTAAAACAGAAGCCTAAGCAAATGATTTGGGAAAACATTGTTGCCACATTTAATTGTATTTATTTTGGTGCTAGTATTTCTTAGTATATTTCTCTCTTAGCTTCCATCACAAACCTTCATTTTCTTCTTGTTTTCCTTCTCCTCTACTAAGGGCTCCAATGATCTAAAGGATTGGAAGCCTAAAATTCTGAGTTAACTATTCACATTATATGAATGAGTGATCTAATTGTATGGATAAATTAAATAGATCTAAACTAGGAGTTATTTGAATGTACTAATATTTAAATGAGTAATATGATTGTATGGATGAATTAAGTAGACCTAAAATAAGAGTTAATTGAATCCACTGATAACTTAACTAGTTGCATGAATGAGAGATCTAATTTTATGATTGAATTAAATATATCTAAATCAAGAGTTAAAACTAAATCCAATAATAATTTAACTAGTTGCAAGAATATTAATTGTTTGCATGAATGAGTGATTTGATTGTATGGATGAAATCAGTAGATCTAAACTAGGAGTTAACTAAATCCATTAATAACTTAACTGGTTGCATGAATAAGTAATCTTATTGTATCAATAAATTAAGTAGATTTATATTAGGAGTTAACCAAATGCACTAATAATTAAACTTCTTGTATGAACGAGTGATATGATTGTGTGGATGAATTAAGTAGATCTAAACCTTGACACTTCTCTTGAAAAACCATGGACAATGACCCACTCAAATTTGATTGTAGGGAAGAAGAAGTGGACAAGTAGAATCAACCTATGCCTTCTCCTCCCCAATTAGCTATATTCAATCACCCATTCTGTCCAAGCATGTCATCTAGTTGACAATGGTTGTTACATTTGACACTTTGGAATCGACGGTTCCTTAGAGTTTCAAAAAGATCGGGAGCTTTGAGGAGGTTGTGATCAAGATCAAGTTGGTTGAGGAAGAGCATGATGTTGGGTGGTCTTTCAAGTTTTTCAAGGGAGAGTATGGTGATGAGGATTCCATGATCAAGATCAAGTTCATCAATAAGTTCCTTAGTGAGTATGATGGCATGGGCACCACTACCTGACATGGGAATCCCCCACTTGGGCCTCTCCTATTTAACTCTCAACCCAAATCTTGTTCCCACTACTATACATTTCTTGGGGTTCTCATATTTTTTAGTTTTTTGCTCTCATAAACTTCTCCAAAAATCTTTCAATCATGAAAAGGGCTTTCGATTCTTCCCACTATAGTGAGATCCCATGCAAGTTAATTGAAAACCACCATCGAAATTGCTATGATTGAATTTTTCGAATATAAGGTTCCAAAGCTAATAATGCTATACCCAAACCCTCAACAAAATTACTACAATAAAACTGAAATCAATACTCACAAAGGCACCATTGTCCAAATACTCCCTTTAATCTATTATAATTAATTGTAAAATTCACGTCATATGCCCAAGGAGTGTAAGTGGTTGTGAAAGGCTTTTCAGTACGCTTCCCACTATGCAATTCAAAATAATCAACAAACTACTTGGCAAAATTGAGGGTGATTAGTGGCTCTTTAGGAAACTCGGGACTTTTTTGTGATATACTAGGTGGAGATATAATTGCAGGTTCTACAACACACTTATCCAAATCAGGCTCAACCACCAATGGAGTATTTTGTGATTTTTCTTGTTTTTATGTTTATGGATTTTCTCCTACTTCATGTACCTTAAAAAATCTACCCTTACTATCCCTAGGTCGATGCATGCACCTATATGACTTATAAAAGAATAAATCAAGAGTATTGACCCAAACAAGGTCAACAATTGTACAAGATTTCATCAAGATGTGCCAGTCCTAACTTAACTCACCATGACGACGCCTTTAATACCTTTCCCAATAACGATGCCAAAATGATTGGATAAAACTGTGGACTATATTTTGAAATAATAATTGCCCTTATGCTTAGTATTAAAAATCTTAATATTAATTTCCTCATTTCATACCTAAGTGAGTGTCAATTCAAGAAGCATAAACTTATGAAAGGTATTGTGGCAGTTTGCCTAAGGGATGAAGATAGTGGCTTAAGTGGGAATGAAATGCAATTACTGATTCTAAGAAACTGATTCACACTTCCTAAGTCAAGCCAAACTTCCAATTAAACTACTTTACTCTCTAAGAATTAGAATACTAGATGAAAGGTTCTGCTTCCTCTCAAATATGTGCCAGGGTCTATGGTAGGGATTGTCATAGATTGGTAAAAATAATAATTTAGTCGCATAAACTATAATTGATTCCAAATGTGTAAATCAATCAGAATAACCATTCAAGTTTAATCCAAAGTGATTACAACATCATAACATAGTCCTCCAAGAAATAGAAAATAAATTATCTAAAAAACAATCGTATTAACAAACTTTCAAACTAAATCAAGTACACAAAATTGAAATTAAAACAATTCATGAAAAAAAATTATGAAATTCACTGGGTAACCGCAGAGTGGGCTCTACCTCCTTGGTTGCCAAGTGATGGATTACACACACACTCTTACTGTATAGTACTCTTTCATTAACAAGAATGAACATAGATTTCTTTTTGAATTCAAACTTCACGCCCAAAATATGTATATCTTATTATTTCAGGTTCAAGTCAGCAAGAGTCTATGAAAATGACAAAAATGCCACAGGCCACTTATAACATTAAAAGAAAATGACCTAAATCAAAATGATCGGTCACTAACAAAGTCTTTCTAATTTCATCTCACCGATCTCCCAAGATCCACATGCTCATAACAACTTCAACTTCCTCTCTAGCCATCTCGTACCATTTTAGACACAGAACAATCAAAATATCATGGATTTTAGTATTATAACCAATCCTAATCTTCTTTTCACCTTTTTATTAATAATTAGAGTTCCTTCGGTTGTGCTCAAAAAATGAGTAACGCAAGTTCACCTGCAATTTATCTATGAAATAGCCAATTTCAATCAATGAAATACTTCAAGGCTTGGAACAACATAACAAGGACAAAAATCCTTCTACTCTTCAGGCTCTGCAAAACCTAGGTGGGTGTACCTTTGATGCATAGAATTAGACCAATTATATGCTTATGACAACATCAATAGAAAGCAGATAGATCTCATTAAAGGTTCAAAAACAAGGAGGGTATTGTAGATGTGCTAGATCTACACTTACAACTCAACAATGTTTGAAAATGAGATAAGTGAAACATCGCGACAAAACAGAAAAAGAAAGCTATTCTGATTTGATTTTAAAATTGATGTTCTGACAATCCTTCAACATTACAAAAGACCAGTGTCTTATCCTGGCCACAGAGTCATGCATAAAACTAGAAGAGAAATCTCAGCTGCAAGGTACTTTCAACATTAAATTTTCACATATTAATGCATTACATTAATACAATCCTCTGCTTTGTCACAAAATCATACTTACATATCCAATATACACATTCAAAATCATTAATGTTGGGTTTCAGGATTTAAATCCTTCCTAGAAGAATACCCAAAAACCAAACATTACACTTTCAAAGAAGACTGAAAGAGACACCTCAAATTATCCTTGATAATCTGAAACTGTATAAATTCAAATGCCATTTTGGAGGCAATTTTGTGGAAACTCACAAATGCCTTGCATATGTGTAAACCTACAAACTTAAACAAAACCTGCAATTTTGGATTTCTCTTTTTTGGAGAATTTTTTTTAGAACTTGGGGCCCCCTCTCCATTGGGCAGAACTGAGAACATGAAGAAGAGGGAAAAAACCATATTTGCATCACAAATTGCCAAGTGTCCTTTTTCCCCAATTGGAAATATTTTTTGCATCATTCCTGTGGAAACTGATCTCAAAATATTTGACATGTGTTAAAACTGATGGCATAAATGAACTCCTCGTTTGGTTCTGAGAGCTTTCCAACAACATATAATATGCCTATATTTGGGTAAACAATAATCCTCCAGTGAATTAATCTCGAATGTAGCCAAACATTGAAATTTTTGAATTTTAACACTATAGTCTGCCTATATATTTAATCTTGATTTTCTACCCTCTGCTCCACCATGTGTCTGCCTTTGGTTTGCTCCCGGATCCACCTATTTGCCACCTCATCCGCCACTTCAGCACCACCAAACCCACCACTGGACCTAGGCCCGCCTTGTCCTTGATCCGCGATGGGTAACTGGTGAGCAAGTTCCCTTTGCGGATCAGTGACCACCGTTGAATCATCTAACTTGCACACCCACTAACCTCTATTTCCATCACAAAATTTAGTTGCCTCGAGATGTGCGTGCATGTGTGCATGGGGTCCACTAGGCACTGAGCCTTCTTACTTGCCAAAATCCTCTTTTCTTTTGGACACTAAGGATGTGACTGGTTTTGTATTTAAATAATACAAAGTTCCTTCTCACTACCAATGTGGGATAAAGGCTTTATGCCTGTGCCTTTTATACTTGCGCGTGCCTCCACATTTTGCGCATATGTCTGCCATGGCATGCACATTTGCTTGGTAATTTCTAAGTCTCTTTTTTTTTAGCCTGCGCATGGTTTTGCATTTATTTGGCATTTTTTAAAAACTTCTCACTTGGTAAAATAATTGCCAAGCTAGAAATCTTTATTTTGAGTAAATACACCGGTTGTTGGATTATTTTTTATCTTCGACAATAGTTTGCTAAAAGATCATTTTCACTTTCAATTGTACAATCCCCTTTGATAGAAAATTTTACCCATACTGGTAAAATCATTAGCCCTTCTTGCTATAGTTCTTCATCTTTCACTTTAAAATTTATGCAGATACTTCACAAGCCTTTTATCTCTTATCCATTTTTTATATGTGAAAGTTTTGCTCTACTGTGGGTAAAACATCTTTACACCAATAATTTCTTATTGGAAAAATGTACATTTTATCTTGCCAATTTTTTAAAAGATAATCCCCTTCATCACAATGCCGCAATGAGTAATGCCCCTCCTTTTTCCAATTGCGCCATCACGGGATTTCAAAGATGTAAATAAAATTGCAAGGGAGATAACATTTGATTTTAATTTTTTAACTTTCTTGGGCCTACCAAATGCTATACACGCTTTCATTTAAAATCATTATAAAATGACTTAAATGATATTTCCAATACGAAATAATATGTTTAATAACGTTATCTCAAAACATTATTAAATAATTTACTGAACCAATTTACTCCATCTGTAATTATTATTTAAATCATAATAATGATTAATATAATAATATATTACCATTGATCTAGAACCATTAGAATATCTATTTGGATCAATCATCTACAAAAATTTAATCATTGAAACTTAATTTTTAATGTTTTGCAAATTGATCAAAACCACCTCTGTACCCTCGGAAACCGCCTTCAAAACGCAGTCAAATGGCGACATGAGATCATTCCATCTGACAAGCATATATACTGATAAATTGTTAATAACCATGAAAAATATATTTCCTTGAAGCTTACTAAGTTGCAAGATTTTAAGCCCCAAAGTTCACTACTTAGCTGTTTCTGCACTGAAAACTGCCAAAAACCTCTTCAAACCCAGTTTCAAAACAATTTTGCAAACATATTAGATAAAATCATGAAGAGATTGAAACTGACACACATACTTATTTAACTACAAGGAATCTCATGGACCAATTGGTTTGAGAAAATAATCATCCGAGTGAAAGATATTAATGCTCAAAGTGGCCCATTTACATGTTGTTTCTGAAACACTGAAAAAGTCCAATATGGAATGAGCCTTGAAAACTGACCAAACGAAGAGCTGGGGGGCTATAAATTGGGTAGATGGTAGACGAGCCTATATATATTCATGGTATACTACCAGTTTTAATTGCAGGTCAACCAGGTGTGAGATACAAAATTCCAAAAAGGGTACTAAACTGCTATTTTACACTGTTTGATTTGCAGAAAACAACAAATTACAAATGATTTGGCTTTGGTAAACAGGTCAAACGAAATCATAGGAGTTTGAAAATGAGCAGGCTAGTACATAATTTTGAAGGGAACGCAGGAGAACATGAATTTCTTCATGAAAAACAACTGGGAATTTATTACACATATGCAAAGTGGTGCTCTGACTAGCCATTAAAACAGGGACTTATGCAAACAACACAAACTCCAAATGGATTGGGCTTTCCAAACTGAGCAAATGGATTCATAGGGACTTGAAATTTGGTATGTGGACAGACCTATATGTCTACAATTTAGGGGTATGCTTTATTTAACATGATGATCAACTAGTCATAAAATGTAAAGCCTCAAAGTAGGCCACTTGGTAAAATCTGAAAAATATGCATAGAACAACTTTCAGTCCACCCCTTCAAATGGGTACTTGACAAACTTATCTAAACTTAAATCTATAAGTTGTAACACACTGAATAGGCCAAATGAAAGGTGTACAACAAGTTTCCAAAGCCTTACCCCTTGAGAGTCAACAGGCTCCATTTTATAATTCTTCAAACTAGGTCGCTCAGGTTGACGAGTCAAGTGCCATTCTGAAAGTGCAGGAGAAATTTTTTGAAATGGGCCTCTCAAAATAATCAAATTTTATGAGTCTGAATAGTGGCTGTAACTGGGGATGGTTGATTGCAAGATCAACACAAGAATCTAGAATATTTGGTTATGCAGACCACCCAAAAACAAATCATTTCTCTTCTTCTCAAAATAGGGGATCCTAATTCTGCCCGAACAACAGGGTATTTATTGCAAACCACACAATTGAAAACAAAGTTACTGCACAATATAGATATTATTTACAAATGGCCTCTGGCCATCAAAACTGAAATCAATGCTTACCTCTATCAAATATCTGATTCTTATTTCCATGAATCAAGGGTAAGTTGAAATCATCATTTACATCTGCCTGATGACAAACACTGTCTCTTTCCATCAGCTCATCACACAAATTTTTTTAACATGGTGACAATCACCAAATAGTTGAAAACCAAACAAATGTTGAAAGTGTTGATCACTATGTGACATAAGAGTGTCATACTCTTTACAATTATTTCCCAGCTGAAAAGAAAAGTAATCCAACTCCCTCTTAAAGCTAGGAACATCAGGTACATGCTAATCACTAGTTTGCACAAGAGGAAAACACTCGTCCATAATAATGGCTTGTGAACTAGAGAGGAATATTTCCTCATAAAATGACTGCAATTCAACATCTTGCTGATCACAATTTTCATCAGCATTATGCACAAGTAAAAAAACATGATCATCATTTGTCAATGGTTTATTTATCACTTGCAAATCTAGGAAAATTACTTCAGATTTGTCATTCCTTTTAAAACAAAGATCCACACAATGCATATCAAATTCTGAATTCATATCAGCATACGAATCCACATTATCACATCTATCAACCTTATATGCATTTTTATCTTGTCTGCTATTCAAATCAAATGTAGGGAAAGAATCAATATCATATGTATCATACTTCACACCCTTAAAAATATCATCAGTATCAAAATGCAAGATGTGATTAACGATAACAAAAGAAATTTTATTAAGCTTGATTGGAGTGTATCACCATACAAATAATAAATTAAAACTTATTTCTCTCATCCACAATATAGAAATCAGTCTTACTCAATGAACTGATTAGCAATGGTGATGTATTAGGGGTCCATGGAGATGCATCCCCAACCTTGAGCCTAGCATGTTCACATCCTAGACAACTCACAAAAAGTGACACGAGGACAAAATGTCTTCCCACCATCCTTGGCGATAATGTCCAAGAAAGGGCCATCCCTAAGATGCCCTCACAAAGTGGGAATGTCTCTTGTATGACCATTAATGCCCTAACATCCAAAGGATGGCCAAGGGGTCATATTAGCATATTCAACTCCAAAATGTAATGTCCATTTCTTGGACTTTCAAGAATTCTTAGGGAAAAACTTTTTTGGAAAGCAATACCCTTGTCAGATTGGAGTTCAATTATTGACATTGAGTTCTTGTAATCATAATTAATTCTATTGATTCATTTTGGGAGTGGTTTAGCCAATTATAGAGCACTTCAAATTTCTTGAAGGAAAAATCTATTTTAATAAGTTGGATCTCCAATGAGTTCTAGAGTATATCAATGCCTCAAATTTTACTTTCAAACTTTGTCTATATTTTTCATATCCTCATCTCTAATCCACTATGTGGTGATGCATGTTTTGTGGCACTCTCCAACATAGAATAAAATACTAAGTATTCTATCCTCTCTTGAATAAGGAAAAGTAAATGCTAAAAAGTGAGATCAATTATAGTAACTCCAATGTTCTCTAATGTCAAGTCTTGACTTGCAATAGATAGACTCGGTGAAATGATGCGATTTTGCTAGTCTCACAAAGGAACTTACTCTTTTAACTTTTACAAAGAAATTGGAACTAGAACATCTGATATATAAATTTAATGATGCTTTTCTTCTTAAACTAAGTTAAACCTTTACCAAACAAAGATAAAAAAAGATGTATTTAGGGAATCTCATCTAAGACCTAGGGACAATGATGATAATGGATAGTACTTTAGATAGATGAATTCTTTAAATCAAGCTTTTCTTCGTCATAATAACAACTTCACAAAACTAATGCAATCTCGAAAGACAGTGAAAGATTTTTATATTGTAAACATCTATCCAAATACCCAATGCTAGCACAATCCAAATAAATATTCACAATCAAATTATTGCCAAAATGAGGTTTAGACTAATCATATACTGCAATTTGCAATAAACAAAGTAAAAATGGTATGAACCAAGGAATTCATCAAATATATCCACATTTCTCTATTAAAATCAATGAGCTTTAACTATATGTTTATTTCAACGTAGTCTTAGCAACAATTTCTAATGTCCTCTTCCTATTTCTAACTTCTAAGTCTATTCTCTTCTATTCTTCTATTAATATTTACAAATTAAAGGACCAAGCATATTATAGACCTTGATTTATAAATGAAGAGATCGGATTGATTCAAAATCAATGTCCAAGATTAGAAAATGAAACCCTCAGGAGAGGTAGTTATAACAACCACCACTTCATTTGATATCAACCAATGAGAAAATTACACAAACTTGAATGCACATCCTTTTAAGAAAAGGACCAATGAAAAATTAGTTGTATCATATTAAATGTAATTCCACATGCCAATTTCCTTCTTTGTAGAAGTTAGGTTCAATAAATCTAGACTAGTTGACCTTGAATTGTCATTGGTGAAGGTGAGTAGATGCCACCTCAGCTTGCATATCTAATAAAAGTTTTCCTTGTAATGCCCCGCCAGGAAACCCCGAAGGGATAAGCCAAAACACAAGAATAGAGTGCAATAATTTTTTTTTTTAAAGCTACACCACATTAAGATACAACAAGATATCAAAGATTCAGATTACATAGCAGAAGACATCAACTAACACCTAAAGAGTTTCCCAACGAGATTACTTAAATTTCACAATTCACTTAACTCACACAATTAATCCAATAAGCTGATTATCTTAATAATGAGATAATTCTTAATTAGGATAATTTCTTTCAGAAGATGGAAATATAAATCACAAGCAAAGATTCATCCATTAAGATCTATTCATAATCTTCATTCAATCTTTTCACTAAAATACAAGCCATACATCCAATATTCTAACACACTAGAATTTCATCATAAACATATGAGATCTTTTCAAGCATACTTAATTTCCTTAACAACAACTGAATATATTCCATTATACTAAGCTACACTCATTCATGATCCAATTTACTACATTCAAGAAAGGACTGCATATAAGCATTTAAAGTTAATTCCATCTTATCCACTTATACATTCTAACAAAGCTATTCATACATGATAAAGTTGAATAAGGGAAACATAAGAGAATAACATCACATAACACCATAATGATCTCGAAGTTCACCCCTAAAGGGCTACATCTTCGGGTCTGCTCAACTGCAAGACCCCTCTGATGATAATAATAAAGTTAAGAATACAAGAGGTTACACCATTACAATCCGGTCATCAAGGCAAAACATAAACAATATACAAGCGACCGCATCGGTCAATTAATACATGAATGATCCCTGCAAAGAAAAGGATCCAGCTGAACATAATCAAAGCTAATACAAAGGTCCAAGAGAGCATCCCCAAAACTAAGTCATCACCACCCAAGGTCTAACATGAAACCAGGTACTCACAAAGGCATAGACAATAGGATGACCCACAAACGTGCTCCTAACAGGACAAAATGACAACACACTGGCGAACGTAGGGACAAGTGTCATCACACAACCTGGTATGGTTACCATGGCAGGTCTTCATAGGTCCCGGCCCCATACACTGGGTTACCCTGGCAACCTAATCTGAGCCTCCGACCCATCCAAGCCTCATGTGGACTCACACATCCTCTCGTGAAGACAAGGATGATGGTTTGCCATTTCAAGCCTTCTCACAGCATGTCAGGTCTATGTTAGCACTTGTCCCATGTGTGAGGCACATTTATCTCACTTAGAGATTAACATTCTAATCTACTGTTAGGTTATCACTTATTAGACTCACTTTCGATGGGTTACCCAACAACCACTTTGGGCGTGACTCCCAATCGAAAGCCACTTTCCCATACGACACTAGACTAAACTCGGATGAACTCAAAAACCAAGGAATACACATGGTCAGACAAATGGAGTTCAAGAAGGAGGGAACAAACATCTGGTCAAACACGACTCAAAAGAGGTACACTACTGACGGTACTCTAACCAGAGACCTAACCAACTATGGTCAACCACGAATCATCATTTGACACCCACACAAAGGATATGACCAAACACGACACTACCACAAAACAATAGTCAACTCAGAACCGAGGACTGAAACAGGTACCCCAAGTAAATCCATATGACAGGGACCTATCAAACAAGCACGACTTGCCATTACATAAGCAAAAGCGAATACAAAAATTAAACTTGCATAGGTAATATTCAGCAGATACAATCTTTTCCGAATGGATCTAAACATTAAAAGTCGATCAAGTTTTCCTACATGATCTATAAGAGATTGCAGTTATCTACTTCATTAAGATACAGGTTGTTCTTGGTTTTCTAACTTTCTAAGGTTCATTGCATCGAACATACATATTAAGCCATAATGAGTTCTTAAACCAAATTCACATTAATAAAACTCAGACAACCATTAACCAATTAAATAAGATATTTAATCTCCAATTAAAACATCATTGACATACTGGTTCAAAACCAACCTCTACAGTCTCATATTTTCCAAGCCCAGTTGCACTATACGGATCACGGAAATATAAATATATAAGGGAATCCAAATGTAGATAATCATTTGCAAAATCCAAATATTACTTCCTTACGCACATATAGAAGAATCCAAAATTAACTGTTAATTAATGAGTATATTTATCAATCCATGATAAATAAAATATACACAATTAATAACTAATAGTCCACAATAACCCAGTTAATTATTAGTTAATATATAATTATTAATCTTTATCAATAAAATATATTTTACTAATAATTAATGCATTGCACAAATTTCAAATTAAATATCGATTAGTTTATATATATATATATATATATATTAATTTCCATTAATAATATATATAAAATAATTAATAATTAATTGAAAACTTTATTTTAAAGAAAAAAAATACTTTTAATTTAATAAATGTATTTATTTTTTTATTTTTTTAATAAAAAGAAATAATAAAAAAATATGAAATACTTTATATTTTTTTTGAATCCCAAGGGCAGACCCACGTGGGGACCACGTGGGCTTCTCCCACGCGGGCCTCCCTTTCCCCACAGGAAGGGCTGGTTAGACCATGACGTGGTCTCCACCTAGCCTAGGCTGCGTGGAGAGCACGGCATGGCCTCACCGCAGGCCTCTCCCCATGGTTTGGGGAAGCCTTGGCTCTCCCCAACCATGGGTCGAGGGCCTTGGCATTTTGCCGTCCCTTCCCAAATCCGCCATTAACCATCTAAAACGCAATGCGTTAATCTATTTTGCTTATTATTATATTTTTTTTTAAAAAAAAATTGATGTTAGTAAAATTCATACACAGCAAAAAAAACACAGTCTCATAGAGACTGAAATAAATAATTTTATTTTTTTTTAAATTCTCCCAAGCAATTTTAAAATACCCAGATCAGGAAAGGGGAAAATTTCTCTAAAACCAACAGCATATTGGCCAAATAAGATTGAATAACATTCATATATCAATCAACAGGCAGATATCTTTGATAAAAAACTTGAATGTGAAAGCATTAACTTAGAATTTTAACAAATTTCATTGAAGAACAGCCAATCTCAAGTTTATCTTTGAATTTAAAAAAAAAAAAACAACCAGAGCAACCATAATCCAGAATTGAAATGGAAATAGAACAAGAAGGGATTGGATTGGAATTACAATCACAACTGTATCATTTTTCCCCAATAGCTGAGATTTTATTTTATTTTTAATCTCCACAAGTAGATTTCTTCAAAATCCAAAACAATTTCTGATAAGCAAAGAACCAAAATATAAACCAGAGTCTTACCTCTTATAGCAATCCTGGAAAAGATTTACTGAGGAGCCCAACCTGCAGGCTCAAGAGATTTCTCCTCCTCCAAAACCCCCAAATTTTCATCCAAAAAAAAATATATATTTTTCCAAAAATATCAATCCCCCAAAAATTTCCAAAAGTCTAGGTTAAAAGGAAGAGTTGACCAAAATTTCATTTTTTGGAATTAAAATTTTTATTTAAAAATAATTCCCAAAAATTACTATTTTCCAACTATATCAACAAATCAAATTGTTTTTCAATTCAAAATTGATTTGCTCACTCAACTGAAATTTAACCTTTCTATTTCAAAAATGCCAAAAGATTAAATTAATTCTATTGCAATTAAATTTAAATCTTTCTTTTTGTAGGCATAAACATAATACACTTAATATTCAAAATCAACCATTTAATTGAACTTGCTCCCAATTTAAATCGAGCAATTCAGATTAACAATAAATCACATAAAGAAATCCTGATTAATTTAGTCCATTAATCTTTAATGCACAACCACATATTTAGTCAAATAAAATACTAAGGACTAATAATCAATTTAAATACACACACCAAACACGCAAACCAAGAAGGTCAACCAGACAGACGACTCGCAAACCCAAACAAAAAGGGAATACCGACGACGACTGACGATGCTCACTTGAGCACGACTATGGTCAACTAGGGTCTTACGACCACCTAATCCAACTCTAAGGAAGAGGTACACTCAAACCTGCAAATCCAGGTGAAGACGAACCTCGCACTCATGCGGTGTTGTACCTGAAATCTCCTGCAACCAAGAGTCATACATGCATACATATATAAACTTAATGAAAGCGTTAGCCCGATATTAATACCACGAAATAGGAACACTAAACAACTTTCATACAACTAGTGTGAAAACACATTAACAAAAATGCACTAAATCAACACATCTGACTATAATCATTATATTATGATAAACTAACTAAGATAAAACTAAGATTAGAAATTGATTAGGGCAGGGGTACTACATTCCTCCTCACTCTTTATTTCAATTCCACTTCTATTCATCATAAATAAGTCTTTGCATCTCTAAATTTGTTTAACTCTTCTGTAACTATAGGCATTCCTTGATCATTTCTTTCATTGAATCCTCCTTCTTCATCTTTGGAATTCTTCATCATCTTCCCCTTGGATATCTTTAGCCTTGATCTTCTTTTCATAATTGTATCATCCATCTTCTTGAAGTGTTGTTCTTTTATCATGTTCTTGTCTTTCATCTAGTTCCCTCCATTTTCTTGCATCAATCTTTAAAAAGTAAGAGAATTATTAGAATTATAGTCATGGATAAACAATTTTATCAGTTCCAAATTTTGGAATTCCTTAAATATGCAAGAATTTTATGATAAGAAATGATAATTCAAAACTTGCACTCCTAATATGACTGAAGAACTTAAAATTTCCATGGCAATCAATCTTCAAAGAAATAGTGAAACAAATTGTATCCTAATGAGATAAACTTATTTGGATTTGTAAAATATCATCAAAATTGCTTCACAATGATAATTCCCAATGATAATTCTTCATTTTTGAGCCCTAAGTTGGAGAGTTATAAGTATGTTTTGGGGGAGAACAATGATCATTGTTCAAAATGTATTTTACAAGTCTAGGAGCCTAATTTATTTTATCTTTTGTTGAGTATTAAAAAAGAATATTTGTATGTGGTTTGTTTATTTTTTCCTAGAATTGATATTCTGCAAAATAAAAAGTTCAAGTTTATATTGTTTTGTATTTATATACAACTTACTTTTCAGATCTACATGATATTATTTAAATCTGATTTCATTGTAGTGGATTTTATTTCACAATTTCAAGAATAAGAACACCAACATAATGAACTCTAATAATCCTATTACAATGATAGATTGTCCAACCAATATTTGTAGAAATCAACAAATCAACCAAACATATAATGGACATACTTTTTGGATAAAATCCCCATCTAACTTTTATTTCAAATATCAAGACCAAATCCTTTAGAAAGTAAAGTTTTCAATTCTAATATGCTAACTATTCTATAAAATAGTCAACCATAATATTTTAAAGATTATTTCATTAACAAGTCATTACACACAAAATCTAACATTATTTAAGATGCCAAACGATGAGATTAATAATATCATTTCCCAATAGTTTTAGCATTTAAATTTGATCAATTTCATGTTCATAAGAAATTGTAACATGCCTTCACTTATGAAAGTGGGGTTCAATTTTAAATAAGCCAATAACTATCATCTTGGAGACAAGTCCAAATGAGCAATTTTCCTAGCTATTATATTGTTCTTGGAATATCATTAATTGTTCAAATGCTAATTTCAACATGCTTTCGATAAAAACATAATTGATCCTTTGATATAGAAATTGCATTAATCCTAAATGATGTTAACTTTGCTCATGCATAATAGACAACAAAGAAATTTGAAAAGTGGGAACAATATTACGATTCACATAATAATATTATTAGAATATTTACAATGGCATGAGAAACAAGCATCAACAATTATGATTCTATAGCAATTTATCAAAAAGAAACATGGAACAAATTTTAAAAACAAAATATATATCAGTAATATCACCAATTTACATTAAAAAAAAACTTAGAAATGATGAATTCTCATCTTCCATGTTGTAACAAATAAATATAAAATCCCTTTAAATACAAAGCTAAACCTCTAGATCTTTTTCAATTAATTGAAAATGAAACAAAAAAATTAAATTATAGTAAACTCCTAAAATTAATTTTACGTGCTTCCATGATAAATTTGAATTTGATAGTGAAAAGAAAGATAGTTCAAGCTTTTAAAATTAACTACATTATGACAAACATTTTACATTTTATAAAGTTTTAAAGAATCAAACCTTGACTTGTTATTTTTTTCTTGTCAAAAGAAGAATGTGTAATTGTTAAGCATAATATGATAAAGGATTTATTCCTTGCATGACAAATTATATCCTACAAACCTAACCACAACCAATCGATCAAGAAAGCATTGGATCTGAATACATCCAAGGATTTTAGTAAACTCGACATGTTATCCACAGTTGACCACCTTTTTGTTGTATGGTCAATGAAATGGTCGACTTAAGAAACAAGATTAATACTTATCAAAGAAAAGGGGAAATGTGATTAATTCACAAATGTAAAAGGAGGCAACAAGATTATCTACAAATAATATTTAACTGAAAATCAATTTCATGTCCAGTAAGCAGTAGCACCCAAGTAGTAAGTAGTAGCACGCACGTAGTAAGATTGGGAATGGGTATGGGCATTCAACCCGATTCCAAAATGCAATTAATCTACTCCAGTCGATGAAATAGAGACCTCCTTCATTGATGATCGATGAGTCAATCAAGAAGCTGGAGGTCAAGAAAGGTGTCCTCCTTCAATGATGAGCAATATAGTGAGAAATACCAGAACTAGAAGAAACCCCATGCCACATTAGGAAACAAAAAGGACCATAAAGTTTTTAATAAATAATTTTTAATAGGCACCCTCCATTGGTCAACAAGCTCACTAACTGCCCCAAGAAAGACCCAATAGAGATACCACCTCTGAAGAACTTGAATCCAAACTTCCATCGTAGAGTCATAGTCCAAAACAGATTCAGCTTCCTTTAGGCACGAATAACATCTATTAGGTATATGGGAGCCCCTCTTACAAAGATTATCAGTGGTTAGGATTTTATTCAAAAAGAGAAGCCAAAAAAATATGTCAATCTTAGGTATTAAGTGCTTCATCCAAACTTTAGACCATCATAGAACATGAGCATCATCACAACAATCTGCAAAAGCAACAAAGAATTTATGAGTAGAGGAAAACCTCCATATCAATTCATCTTCAGAGCTATTCTCTAACCCAAAGGAGAGAAACCTACAACTGGGCAAGAGATGGATGAATACCAAAGAGATTCACCCATGTGCCATCAACCCAATATTCCACCACCATCGACCCAAAAGAAGCAATACAAACATCTCTAAAAGCCCCCAGCTGAGGATCAAGGGTTAGGGGCCTCTTACCAATCCAACAATCATCCCAAAACTGGATACTCCATCCATTTCCAACCTTCCAGTAAGCTCCATGATTGGTAACATCCTTGGCCTTGATAATGTTATTCAAAAGATGTGATCCAACAGGGATATGAGAGGAGTTTAGGAAATCGTGAACAGAATGAACATTGAAGAGATATTTGTTATGCCAGATAGTATTCTATTCTCTCCTACAATCATAAGTCCTCCACACTTGTTTAGCCAAGAGAGTGGAATTAAAAGAGTTGATACTCCTGATCCCTAGACCCCCA
Source organism: Cryptomeria japonica (assembly GCF_030272615.1). Classification (NCBI taxonomy): domain Eukaryota; kingdom Viridiplantae; phylum Streptophyta; class Pinopsida; order Cupressales; family Cupressaceae; genus Cryptomeria; species Cryptomeria japonica. Next base: position 408,266,309 of record NC_081413.1, on the reverse strand, counting down.
TATTTTTTGAGTTTACAAAAATACTCCCATGCCACAAGAGGGATTATTTTCGTTTCCTCCACCCCCAACCAAGGAAATATTTTTTGATTTTTTTCAATAATCTCGACGAAATTTGAAGGAATCTCGAACAAGCTAAGGGCATACACAGGAAATTTTTGTAGCATGGCCTCAGGCAACTGAATTTTCCCAGCTTGAATACGAAAGACACCCTTCCATACCGCCAATTTCATATTGAATCGATGAATCAAGGAAAGCCAAAATGAATCAAAAGGTTTAGAACCAAGATGAAGACCTAAATAGGTAGAGGGGAGTGACCCAATATTACAAACAAGAATATCAACAATCTTCTTTTGTCTTACCTCAAGAGTATTGAAGAAGAAAATGAAACTCTTTGCTCTATTAACCACCTACCTTGAAGCCTTTGCAGAGATACTTAAGGTTGACTTTATAACTCTGGCTTCCCCAACATAAGATCTCTCCATTAGGATAGTGTCATTAACGAATTGCTGATGAGAATAAGTTAAACATGAAGAAGATGGTTTCAATCCTTTTAGATTCCCTTCCAACACCTATTTATGGATGAACCTACCCAATCTTTCAGCCATAATGGTGAACAATATCGAGGGATAGGATCTCCCTATCTTAATCCGCAAGAATCTTTCAAGAACTTAGATGGTGAATCATTTACAATAACAATAATAGAGCCCGTGGTGATTAGCTGCCAAAGGAGACTAATGACCCTTCCAGAAAACCCAAAGGCTTAAAGAATTTTCCTCAAAAAGGACCAATCCACCCTATCATAAGCCTTCACAATGTCCAGTTTTAGCAGAAAACCCTGTGTTTTTTTAGCAAGCAAGGAGTGAATGATGTCATGCACAGTGATAATGGAGTCCAAAATTTATCTCCCCGGGACAAAACCATTATGTTGAGGACAAATCAGAAGAGGCAAAATCTGCAGAAGTCTAGAAGTCATAAATTTGGAAATGATTTTATAAAATGAATTGCATAGGCTAATAGGTCGAAAGGAATCCAAAGAATTGGCCCCTTGCATCTTCGAAACAAGGACAATATAAGTTGCATTGAGTTCCTTAAGCAAAGATCTAGCTCTAAATAATTCTTTAGTAGCATTAGTGACATCTTTTTCAACAATATCCCAAAAAGTCTGAAAGAAAAATATAGGGAATCCATCTGGGCCCAGAGTCTTGTTACCATCAAAGGAAAAGACAACATTCTTAATTTCCTTATTAGAAGGGATAGCAACCAAACTAAAGTTTTGATCCTCAGACAACACCTTAGGAATAGACTCAGCCATTGGATTTTGGGCCTCTGGATCCAACATAGGGTCAACCTTCAGAAGCTCTTCAAAACACTCAACACCAGCTTCACTAATTTCCTCTTCCTTCTCAAGTTTAGTCCCATTTTTCATGATGTAATCAATTCTATTGGCTGCTCTATGCTTAAGAGTAGTGATATGAAAAAATCTAGTGTTTCTATCTCCATCTTTAAGCCATAAAGACCTAGATCTTTGTCTCCAAAAAAATTCCTCCCTAGCAATAATGCTATGATATTTAGACAAAATTTCACTCTCCTTACCAAAATTGTCGTTTGCATAACCTTTTCTTTGGCTCTTCTCCTAAATAATGTTCAATTTCGATCGTAGAGTAGCTTTCATCAACAAAATGTCTCCAAAGGTCTCCTTGTTCCAATTTCTAACCTTATCCTTCACAATCCTAAGCTTTTTAGCAATGAGAAACATAGCAGTACCCTCAACTTGAACATTCCACCATTCCTTAACACAATTAAGAAATCTCGAATGAGACAACCACATTTTTTCAAATCTAAAGGGGGACTTTCTTCTCCTACCACCTTTGGGTTCAGGAACAAAGTTGATAGGAAAATAGTTAGAACCCAACTCTGATCAAAGCATTTAAAGAATAATAATATAACTGTAACCATTCCATAGAGACAAGGGCCCTATCCAATCTAACTTGTATTGAATCTTGCCCAACCTTGTGGTTAGTCCATGTGTAGGAAGCTCCAGATGATTCCAAATCTATAAGACACTGATCATTGATGAAGTCTGCCAGGTCCCGTTTTGTGTCCAACTGTATCTGAGATCCCCCAAACTTCTCATCCTCCTGGAGAGGAGTGCTTAAATCTACAATAACAAGCCAAGAAATGTTAGGATGGTAACTTCGGAAGGAAGAAAGTTTAGCCCAAAATTTCCTTCAACAAATCCGGTTGTTAGGTGCATAGATATTAGATAAAATCCATGAGTAACCATCTCTAGAATGCTTAAACAAAGTAGAAACATGGTTGCCATCATGACGACACCCTGAATAAAATGTGAGTTCCATAAAGTAACTAACATCCCCAGAAGCCCCATCATAATTTCTACCTAGGGATTCACAAAACTTGAAAAACTTAAGTTTCTCAACTCTTTCCTTTGGCATTTTAGTTTCCTGAATAAGTAAAATATATGGTTTATGGTCTCTAGCAAAATTATGAACAATATCTTGTTTATGACAACTATTAAGACCTCTAATGTTCCACGATAGTATCTTCATTTCCTACCAGGAGAGTTAAAAAGACTAATTATGGATCATCCACTATGACCCATCCGCAATATTTTGCAAGCCCTCCCATTCTCTTTGCCATCTGTTGGATTTCATACTTGCACTTCGAGGAGGCCCATAATCTACTTTAACTTTGTTGTGAGTAGAAACACCAGCTCCATACTTTTGCTGCATTTTCTTCTTCTTCTTCTCCACTTTAGTATAGCTCATGTCATCATCAAACTCAAACTCATCTAGGCTTATATGTTTTCTTTATCTTCTCTGCTATGCTCTTCCCTTGGAGATTACATTGAATCTAGAATGATGATATTCTGATCCAGATTGGAAAGGATACCATTAGAGTTTTTGGTTGAAGATTCGACAAGATTGGGATTCTTCAGAAGGCCTATAACCATATCTTCAAAGGAAGAGTCTAACATTGGTGAATATTGATGGTCCTTGAAAGTGCAGAAAGGGCTATTCTGTCCTTCCTTGGCCACATACCTTCTATTACTTGATGAAACACATTTAGATCCAACATCATTCAAAAGCTCCCTTTACTCCAAGCAACTCCCCTTAATCTTTTCTCCATTATCACCATATTAGTACTTTGATCACCCATACTATTAGCTTCTTCATTCTACACAAGGGCATCACCTTGAGTATCACCCCTGGCCTTTCTCCTTAGTTTCATCAATCTTCTCCTACTGTAAATTTTCTATATCATCAAATTTGTTCTCCTAGCCTTTCTCCTTAACTTCATCGTTCTGTACAAGCTGAAGATTCCCCCCCTCATCTTTATCATCTTCTAGAGTCTCAGTAGGTCCTTTAGTAAACTTATTCTCTTCTTGGCTACCTTGATTGTCAACTGCCCTAGTTCTAGGCTTCCACTTCCTATAGCCTTTATTTTTCTCTTCATCTTTCTTTATATTCCAAGGAAATTTCTTTGCCCAGTGCCACCTTCTTGCATAAAAAACATACAAAGGGTATAAATTCGTATTTAATGGCTTGGGAAAGCAAACCCAGTTTTGAAACAAGCTCAACTGAGGAAGGAAGATCCAGGTTGGATCAGTTGACCCCCACACATAACCTAGCATAAAGCATTCTCTTCCTAGCTCCAGTCATAGGGTCAATCAAGAGAAGCTCACCAAAAACTCCAGCAATACCTTTGAATATATCCTTATGCAAATGCTCCAAAGGAATTCCTGGGAGTCTCACCCATACAGGAGCAATTTCAAAAAGGGTGTTAGACATGTCCATATTGGGAACCCAATTTTTAAGGGTAAGTGTAGATCTTCCCACAACCCATGTCCCCCCACAAAGAATCGTCGAAACATCTTTAGTACAAGAGAATGCAAAGGAGAAAAAACCCCTCGAAAGAGTAGAGACCTCAACCTTTCCTTTCAAATTTGATATTTTACTCACAAAAATCCTAACCTAGTTGATATTAGGTCTCTGACTAGAAAAATTACCAACAAGGGACAACTCCATCAAAGGAATTTCATGATCAATCACCCAATCTGAGATTGCAAGAGCTATTTTTCCATTGTACTTATTAGAGATAACAAAAACAAGGGGGAAATGAAGACTTGCCTGTCGGTTTGACTCTAAATAATGAGGCTCACCGATTACCCATGACTCTAGAGAGGAAGGCACGCTCTATCGCACCTGTGATCTTATGGTTAGTGTGGGATGCAAAATTCATTCTTCTATTAACAAAGTAATCTATTAGAAACAAGGGAAATCATGAATCCCTATCCTAATCATAATTTAACAAACAATACAATGGAATAACACAACCAAGAAACAAGGATTATAAATCATCAAATCAATAAAAACTCCCTATTTTGTGACTGCATAGAACTTCCATTTCTCTTTTCCTCTTCGTGGTATGATGACTCTCAGATATTGTGCTAGTAACCTGCAAGTGACACAAAGACTCAAAGTTCATGATTGTTGAAAATGGAGATTGGATGCTCAATTTATAGAAAATTGGATGAGATTGATTGAAAGGTGGAACAGATTGATCAAGAGGTGTGAACTAAGGTGAGCTCAAATGAAAATTGATAGTTGAACTGCTGATTGTAGGAGTGAAACTCAATAGATTGAATAGATTAATTGAGTCAACTGATTGAGAAAAAGCTGATCGAAGGATGAAAAAGGATGATTGGAGGAAATAAAGAAGATGACACAGAGAGCTTAATTTAGAAAAAGCTAACTGAAAGATGGAAATAGAGATTGGAGAAATAAATGATTTATTTAATCAATTGATTTAATTAATTAATTTAGCATGTGCTTGCATTTAGATTTAGATTATTAATTTAATTTTTGCATGAGATATTATTCAAATAATTGAATTTATTAATTCAATTTAGTATTTGAATATATTTAGAACTTGACTTTGATTTTCAATTTGGTTTTTGAAATCATGCACATGTAATTGAATTTGGAAGAAATTAGAAGAATGTGAAATTAAATGAAATTAGAATTTGGGGATTTGGAATTGAAGAATTAATTAGCTAATTAAATCATTTAAAGAAACTATTTAATTATTTAGAAAAGGAATTTAATTAAATAATAAAGATTATTTAATTTGAAGGATTAAATCACAATTAATTAAAATAATAAATAATTAATATTTAGAGGAGGGTTGAATGATTAGATGATTAGAGATAGAAATTGAATAATTAGTAACTTATTTAAATAATAAAGATTATTTAAGTTTGGAAATTAATCATAATTATTTAAATAGTAATTATTCAATTAATATTAGAAAATGATTAAAATGATTAAAATGATTAAATGATGAAAGAATAAGAAATAGAATAATTAGTAAGATGATGAGGAAATATGAAATTAGAAGAATAAGATTAATTAAATTAATTAAATAATAGATTATTTAATCAATTAGAGGAATAATTAGTACATGATCAATGAGACATTTTTAGGTGTCTACATTTGCCCCTCTTTGAGACAATGTCGGAATGACTTTGTTTCAAAGAATTTTTTTTTTTTTGCCCCAATATGCCCCTGTGATACTTAGGGTGTAATGCCCCCATCGAGAGATTGTTTGTGCATTAAAGACATGAATGATCTCTTGAAAAAAAGAAGAATGTGAGATGAAAGATAGAAGAATGGTTAGAGATAGAGATAGGTGATGTGAATATGATATTGAGATAGAATATGAGAGAATGAACCTTAGAATGAAATAGAATAATGTTAGATGATAGAAAATGATTTAGAAAGAGATGATGAGAAAAGAATCAACAAACTAGCAATAAGCAAATGAGATGAAATGAGAATGAATGATTCACGAACCTGTGTCATTTATTTTATTGTGCAATATATATTCATCACTGAGCCTTATTATTGAACAATGAAGCTTAGCACATCAGGGTATAAGGAACCAAGATGTAAAGATATCTCATTGAAGAAACAAACACGTAGCAGACAAGCAACAACAAAGAAAAAGATAATGCCCATCATGGCTCCTCTAGTCACTTGTGGACATCCTTGAGTAGCATAGGAACATAATTTGTCGCCAAATGATAAATGATAAAGACTGACTCGGACAAAATTCAGCAGCTATACTGACCTTGTGCCTTCGTTCTCAATTGTTTGATGTGATGGTTGATAATGTCTGATCTCAGAAAGTTGGGGACCCCATTTAAGACTGACCTGTCTGATTTTGAGTGTATCCTCTTTTGTTTAAGACAAGATAATGATCACGTTGATATGGATATGATACGATTGATAAGACAATTTGATCAGTTGATTGTAGATGTTTGACTAGATAGTCGTATCCTTTGTTAACTTCATGCGAAGTGTTTGCTGGATATCTGCTAGGGTATTTGTTTCTCACAAGACATTTTATTGCAAGTTTTTCTAATTGATTGATTTTTTATTTTGAGTTATTTTCGAAGATCTTTTTTGATGTTTTTGGATTTTGTAGATCGATATTTGAATGTTTTTGATTGGATGATTTTCAGGATCGTATTTGAATGTTTTTGGTTGATTTTTTTCAGGATCGTATTTGAATGTTTTTGGTTGATTTTATATTTTGAGTTTTTCAATTGTTTTTGAATTTTGAGTTTTTCATTGTTTTTGAATTTTGAGTTTTTCATTGTTTTTTAATTTTTTTTAGGACTTTATATGATTTTTTGGATTTTTTCAAGACTTTATATGTTTTTTTAAAAAAAATTTCAGGACTTTATCTGATTTTTAGGATTTTTTCAGTTATGCCCCCAGTGTGCAGACCTGTATGACATGATGATCAGCAGAATGTATGTGGAGACAAATGAATTTTTGACATGACCTATGTGAATGCAATGTGTAGGATGAAGATGCATTTCCTATTCGAACAAGGTTGACTGTGTTTTTTTTTGCATTTGAATACACCAATTGAAATGGAGGTACAAAACATTTCCTAGATAAGCGGTCAATCGATCTCTAAGGCCCTTCGGAACATTCATCTCAACACACTTAGTGACTAGGATTTACAAATGGAGACGCAGAAAAATTCCCCATTGATTCTTGAAACTCTGATCTTCTTTTGCCCATGTGTGTGCAAATGCACTAATTCCCACTCTTATGTTTACTAAAGATCCTTAGCATCCTATATGACTAGCTACATGATTTTTCTAACTTCAAAAGCATCCTGAATAGAGCCTCGTTGCCAGCAAGCCTTGAGAGCTCCGATGAGGTTATAGACTGTAATTTCTCAAATATTGATCCATTGCCAGTAGGTGTCCATAGCCCTGATGGAGTTACTTGCATGTTCCCATAGTCAAGCTTTTTATCGCACTTGTATACATGATATTTCAGTTATATATCATTTCTCTATTTGCCTTTAGATGGATATTTAGCATAGCTCTTTTTCTTTTTATTTTTTTGCCTTGACTTGTAAGTAATGAAACCTACTTGGGTATGACAATTACACTGGCGCTGAAGTAGAATTTTAGATTTTTCACTAGTCATATGGTCAACTAGGTGTCTAGAATGAATTAGAGATCTTCTTAATGTGAGAGATATAGCAATTGATAGATTTTAGGTTAACAAGTCGCAAATAGTGAAATCACTACCCAACCATAAGTAAAGCATTGTCATAGGGTAATGTTGAGAATGAATGACCTTAGAACCTCAAAGACTTCATGTCTGAATATCTAAGAAAGGAAATGACCCTTGTTTTCCTTAGATGCAAACAAATGATAAACTTGAACAATTGCCTTGTTTTATTGATGTTTCTACATGAAAATGTGGAAAATTTTAAGAATGCGATGCATCTAAAAAAGAAACTACATGTAACATTGTGTTTTAAATGATATGATATGCAATGCGGGAAAATAAAACCTAAACTAAACATCCCTTAGGTATAATATCACTTAAGGTGCATGCTGTTTATAGGATTAGAGATTGGATCTCCCTCCATGGTAGCCAAATTATAGGCTCCATTGCCTATGACCCTTGTTATAATGAAAGGACCTAGCTAGTTAGGTTCGAATTTCCCTGGCCTTTCTTGTTCCACTAGGTTCCTTTGATTCTCTTTAAGTACTAGATCTCCCACTTGAAAAGTTCATGGGCGGACCCATTTATTATAACTTCACCTTAGTCTATTTTGATATCCTTGTAGATGGTTAAATGTTGTTTGTCTTTTTTCATCAAGGGTTTCGAGTTCTTGTAACCTTGCTACCCTGTAGTCTTCCTCTGATATGATGTTTTGTAAGGAGACTCTTAGAGACAGTATTTCTATTTCAATGGGGAGTATCGCTTCTGTCCCATAGACCAAGGAATATGGTGTTGCTCCTGTAGGTGTGCGTACTCCTATTCTGTAAGCCCAAAGAGAAGGATTTAACTGGAGATGCTAGTCCCATCTTGTGTCAGTGACTACTTTCTTAAGAATTTTCAATATTGTTTTATTTGTAGCCTCCGCCTTCCCATTACTTTGTGGATATTATGGCGTGGAAAATCTCTGTTGTATGTGGAACTTGTCACACATCTCTTTCACTTCTTGGTTTTTAAATGGACACCCGTTATCTGTAACAAAGCACATTGTAATTCTGTATCTACATATAATGTAGTTGAGCATGAATTTTACTATCTGCTTTCTAGTAGTGTATGTTAAAGGAATTGCCTCAACCCACTTAGTAAAGTATTCAGTGGTTGTCAAGATAAACTTGTGCCCATTAGAAGAAGTAGGGTTGATTTTACTCACTAGATCTAATCCCCATTGTGAAAATGGCCATGGTGATGTGATGGGTTGAAGATCTTGTGCTGGTGCATGAATAAGGTCTCCATTCATTTGGCATTGTTTACACTTCTGTACATACTTGTAAGCATCTTTTTCCATTATTGGCCAGTAATACCCTTTTCTCGGCAATTTCTTTGACAGTGGCGGACCACTTTGGTGATCCCCACATATTCCATCATGGATTTCTTTTAAAGAAAGGTGTGCTTCATTCTCATCTAGACATCAAAGAAGAGTTCCATCGAAACCCTTTCTATACAAAGTATCAGCTATAATGGTGCATCTAGATGCCTGACGAATAAAGGTCTTTTTTTGATTTCTGGATAGATCCGGTGACATGTATTGGGTGTGTAAATATGTATATATTTCATTGTACCAAGGTGATTCCGAACCCATGATTGCACATACATAGTCTGATAAGGGAGTCTCATATGCAGGTAGCATTAACTGTTATATAATAAACTCAAACTGAGTTTCGTTAGCAGGCATATTCAGAAGAGCCTATGGTTGCCATTGCATCTGCTGCCTTGTTTTGTATTCTTGGGATTTGTTCAAAGGTAATTTTGTTGAAGTGCTCCTTGTAATCTTCAACCAACTTCTTATAAGGCATGAGTTTTTCATCCTTCATGTTGTAATCATCATTGACCTGGTTTACAATCAACTGCGAATCACCATAGACCTGTAACTCTTGTATTTTCCATTGTACAACTGTACGAAGCCCTATGAGGAGAGCTTCATATTTAGCCATATTGTTGGTGCATGGGAAATTGATCCTAAATGACTTAGGTATAACATCCCCTTGAGGAGTAATGAAGAGAATGCCTGCTCCAGATCCGTGATTTGTATATGACCCATCAAAATATAATTTCCACATTACTGAGGCAGTTAATGTAAACACAGATTCATCTGGAAAGTCTATCAACAATGGATGACTGTCCTATATAGGAGCCTCTACTAATTGATCTGCTATGATTTATCCTTTGATGGCTTTTCTGTCTATGTATTCTATATCAAACTCGCTCAAGATCATAACCCACTTAGCCAATCACTTGGTCAATGTTGCTCTGCTCAATAGATACTTGAGTGGGTCAAAGCGTGCAATGAGTTGTACCTTATAACTCAACATGTAATGTTTGAGCTTTTTTGATGCAAAGATTAAAGCTAAACATGCTCACTCTATGGGGGTATAATTAAGCTCATAGCCAATCAGAGTCCTACTTATATAGTAAATGGCTCTTTCTTTTCCATTTTTGTCATGTTGTGCCAATAGAGCTCCTAGTCCTGAGTTCATTGCTGATAAGTATAACAATAGAGGTTGTCCTAGAGTAGGGGATATTAACATTGGTGTGTTCAAAAGATAATCTTTCAGAGCTTGGGAAGCTTCCTGGCATTGTTCTGTCCATTTAAAAGTAACTCCTTTCCTGAGTAAATGCTAGAATGGGTGACACTTATCTGCCAATTGTGCTATGAATCTCCTTATAGATTGCAGTCTTCCTTGTAATCCTTTGAGTTGTTTAAGTGTTGATGGAGGTTGCATATCAATTATTGCCTTGACCGTAGCAGGGTCTATTTCAATTCCTCTATTTGACACTATAAACCCTAACAGTTTACCTGCTGTTATGCCAAACACACATTTCTTCGGATTTAATCTGACATTATATTGTTCTAACCGATCAAATATATGTGTAAGAACTACAATGTGACTTTCTCTGGTTTGTGATTTAGCCAATATGTCATCCACATAATCTTCCATTATGTTATGGATCATATCATGAAACAACGTTGTCATGGCTCTTTGGTATGTTGCTCCGGCATTTTTAAGACCAAATGGAATCACATTCCAGTAGTATGTTCCCCATGGGCATGTAAAGGCCATTTTATGTTGATCTTCTGGTGCAATTTTAATCTAGTTGTATCCTGAAAAACCATCCATTAAGGATAGCATCTCATTTCTAGCTGTTAGGTCAATTATCATGTCGATATTGGGTAGCGGGAAGTCATCCTTAGGACAAGCTTTATTTAGATCTCGAAAATTAGTACAAATTCTTATGCCTCCTATGGGCTTAGTCACAGGTACCAGGTTGGATATCCATTCCACGTAGTCAATAGGTCTAATAAAACCTACATCCAACAACTTTTGTTGTTCTATTTTAACCAGTAATGCGATACTTGGATGCATTTTTCTCAATTTTTGCTTGTAAGGTTTAACTCCTGGTATCAATGGTAAGTGATGCAACACTAATTCAGGGTCTAAGCCTGGCATGTCTGAATAGGACCAGGAAAAGTTGATAGGTCATTGCTTGAAAAAATGAATGAATCTATCTTTTTCTTCTTTTCTCAGTGACTTTGCCAGATGGATGTTATGTACAATCTCTCCTTCTACTATGTTTACTTCTTCTGTTTCCTCTGTAAGTAATGCTGAACTTTCTCTTTCCATAGGAAGATTACCCAAGTCACCTTTTTCATTATGGGTATTTTTATCCTTATCTTCTGTTGGAGAAGTACTTTCTTCTCCAAAGTATGCCCTTCTATTGAGGTCTATAGCAAACCCTGCTTTATGATCACCTTGCGGAAATCCCTCTGACTCCTAGAAATTCTGAGATTGCTTCATCATTTTCAAACCAATCCAGCATTGGTTTTCCTTCTTGCCCCCAATCAATCAAGTGTGAATGTACTAGGGGTAAATCATTACTCCCTTTTTTAGTATACTCGAATAACATGAAGACTTGATTGTTTGACTGGCTTTGTGTATCTTCATCCTGTATAAGCCTTATTTGATTTCATAATATTACACTTTCTGGTGGGCTAGAATCATGTAGTGATAAGAATTCATAATCATGAGAGTTTATCTCACTTTCAATTTATGTTTCATCATATAAGTTATCATCACTTATTTCTTCTTTTTCCTCTCCCTGATTCTGTTGTAGATTGACTGGTCTTCTTTGCACATTAGTGACCCTTCTTAAGCCTGGTATAAGCCTTTGCAATATTTCTTCATCTGTTTCGTTAGGTTGAGTCTGAGTTTCATCTCATGGTAGAAGTAGTGACAATAACCATGGGTGGGATTCAGGTGGTGGGGGTAATCCTACATCTATTGCCACATTAGCCTGTACTGTTGTGTCAATAACTGCATCATTTTGTCACTTAGTGGTAGGTTCTTGCAAGATTTGTCTCATTTCTTCCCCATTTGATTCTGCACTTGGTGATGTAGGTACCTGATTACTCATTTGAGATGAAGATGGAAGCGCCTGTGTGGACAAATTCCTGTGTGATATGTAATCTATTGTTTTGCTTGGTCGATTTGGTATATCCAGAGTATGATGTCTTGCTTCGGTAATATGTTGTACATGCTTGTATCACAATCCTTGATTCCCTGGATTATCATTAGGAACAAGAGGTTTTGGTCTGCCTTGTTTTTGTAACCCAAGGCTTGTGGTACAATCATATCCATGTCTTTAGAGTATTTTGAATCCATTACCATACTGATCTGTGTGTATTCTGGGTATTGTCATATGATCTTCTTCTCTATATATCTAATGGTTAACATCTTTGTTCAAGGATTCTTCTTGTGAGTCACCCCATCTAATGAAAGAGCATGAATTTGTGTATCTGACAATTTCTTTTTCTTTGTCTTTCTTTTGCACTGTAGTGTGAGGTTTCCCAAAGGACTTAGGAGAAAGAGACAATTGTTTCCCACTTAAAGTATTTGCGATAGAGTATTCTCCACAACCCATATCTTTTATTTGTAAGGAGGATGTTGTAGGCATATCTTTTTTTGTTTCTGTGATCTTTAATGCTTCCAACTATGTAGTGAGAGGTGCAGCCTGATTGATAGGTATCTGATTATCCACACTATCTTTTAGATAATTGCAATGTTGGAACGGATTTGGATCACCCTTTATGGTGATTTCGATATCATTGTATGGGAATTTGACACATTTATGAAATATGGATGGTACTGCTTGCATGGTGTGGATCCATGGGCGGCCCAATAACATGTTATATCCCAGTTCTATGTCCAAGACTTGAAAAGCGACCTCTGTTTTTATTGGTCCTACTTGTACAGGTAATGTTACAATGCCTTTAGATGGACATTCTTCGTCATCGTAAGCCTTGATATTTATCCTTTTGGAAGAATCAATGTGAAGTTCATAATATCCTAGTGCTTTGACCAGCTTTAAAGTACAAATGTTGAGACTGACTCCCCCATCTATGAGTACTCTTCTGATTCTTTTCTTATGAATGTAAGCTTCTAGATGTAGTGGGTCATTATGAAGCAATTTATCACTAGGAATATCTTGTTCTATGAATGCAATATGTGTGCCTTGTGTCAGATTTCCTACCATATACTGGAAGGCATTTTCATCTATATCTCTGTCCACTACTGAATCTTGAAGTGCTTTGTCCAGTATAGCTTTGTGATTGGGTGAAATACACAATAGTTCGAATAATGAATATGTGCTGGAGTTTTCTTAAGTTGCTCAACTACATTGTAAGTCCCTACTGCTAGTGGTTGATTTTGTGGTATCCCTTGTAAAGTTACCTTTGAACTGCACAATCTCTGTCTCTAGGAGTAATTGTGATTGTAGCAATTGTATCATTTATATCATAGGCTATTTTATCAAGATTTATGTTAAATCCCTCTTCATAGTCTTGATGTGTATGTTTGACATCCATAATATGTCCAATGAGTTCATCTTCAAACCAACCTGAGTGAGATGGTTGATCATGCCCCCAGTCTCTGAGACAAAGATTTGTATCATCATCATACTTTGGTGCTTCAGATATCATGTAAATTTGGTGATCATCTCTATGAGTATCTTGATATTGGTCCTCTTGAACAGGTGTTTCTTGTGAATCATTGTTTGTTGTATCTCCTGAACTAATGGCATGAATAGTACAGTCATATGAGACCTTTGTGTAGCTAGCCGTATTGTCTTGGGTACCTGATGTGGTAGCTTTTCCCTTGTCATGCTTAACAAAAGGATCCTTAAAAATCTTATGATTTGTGTTTGCTGAGGTCTTATCAGTATCAATTGTGATGTCCCCTTGGTCTATCATATCTTGGACCAAGTTTTTTAATTTGTAGCAACTTGCCATTTTGTGACCTTTAGTCCTATGATAATCGCATAAATCATTATCATTCCACCACGTGGGTTTGAAAGGACCTGGTTCATACACTCTTACTTCAGGTAAAGTGATCATGTTTGTTTGTATTAACTTTTTGAGTGTTGACTCAATTGGTTCTCCTAAAGGTGTGTAATCTCTTCTTGGAGAGTTTACCCTAGGGTATCTTGTGTTTGTGTTTTGGGTAGCATTTACATTTACTAATGTTGTGTTATTCCTTGTATGTGGATTTGTTGACTGACTCGTTCCCAAAGATAAAATGGGTTGAGTTTTGTTTATCGTTCTGGCGTCTACAATACCATCACTGGTCACATTTTTGTTTTTCGACCAAAACTTAGATTTGTCATTGTTGTTGGTGTTGCCATACTTAATAAGACCTTGTTCTACTAATCCCTTCTCACATTTGAGAGCCTTTTCTATGATTTGTTTGAATGTGGCTAGACATTGCATTTGTATCGGATATTTAATCTTAGGAATAAAATTTTCTATAAACATATCCACTTGCTCTGTTTCTGGGATAACTGTCTTGCACCTCCTATAGCCCTCCATCATTGTATGAAGGATGCAAATGTTTCATTTTCATATTGTTTACTGGCAAATAAGTCCATCAAAGTAACCAGGGTGTCAATGTTGTGTGAGAAGTTTTCTATAAATTGTTCAGCTAATTCTCCCCATGACGTGATGGTTGGTGGTAAATGTGAAAACCACTCTAAAGCTGGACCTCCCAGACTTTTAGGAAATAGTCTTATTAGATAAGTATCTTCTGAGGCAACTTATATACATGCCGTAAAAAATTCTCTGATATGATCTCTAGGATCACCCTTCCCTCGATATCTATCAAATTTGGGCATTTCAAAATGTTGTAGTAAAGGTGGCATGTATAATGTATGATCGAATGGATAAGGACATAGGTCATGCATTGTGTAGCTCTTTTTATCGTTACCAGTTTGCATTATCGTCATTTTTTGTTCCAAATTTTGTATTTGTTGTGTCAGAATATCTGTTTGTGTCAAAGGTATACCTTGTGTTTGTGTATGTCCCACAAAAGGATTCGTGGTTGCATAACTAGGAGGTTGTTGAAAGGTACCAAGATTATAACCTTGTGTGTTGTGCATTCCACTAGGTACTGTAAAATAGCTAATATGCGAACCCATGTTTGGTTGAGCTGAACTTGTTGTATTGGCAATACCTAGATTTGCATTTTGTTGACTATATGTGGATCCCATAGAATAGGAAACTAGAGGTTGGGTTGCACTAGGTACTAAGACACTTGATATTATTGGTATGCTCTGTGATGGTATACTAGCATTGATTGCTGAGGATGACAAACTTGTTTGAAAGTTTTCATTTGTGTTGACATTTGTTTGGATAGGTACGTTTTGAGGAAAACTGGAGGTCATTGCTTGTATTTGTGTCAAGGATGGCGTTTGACTATTATCTTGACCTAAAGTTTTTCCCAGTGGTAAAGTATTTGTGACATCAAAATCCTCAGGTAGTTTTGCCCCATTTTGTATTAATAGCGAAAGATACTTGTCCCTATCACTATGTATAAGTGCATCTAGGATCATGAGGACATGTGGGTCTTGTTGTGCAGACTCAATTTCTTCCTTTGTTAAATGCTATTGTAATTCATTTATGGTGGATATTGTCTGTGTACCTGAGTGTTGACCTATTGACATGTCCATGTTCCAAGTAGGGTTTATAGACTATGTGTTGTTTGGGTCCATTATTCCTTTCGCTTTCTGGGACCTTGTGACAGGCATCTAAAATTGCCTATATGAAGGTGGTTCTATGCAAGATGATGACCTAACACTAGACAGTAGACGTAAATATGAGGTATGCAAGACTATACTAGACTCTATTGAGGAGGTTGATGTGAGACCTTTTTAGCATTTCTAGATTTCTCTAATGCAAGTCTTTCCATTTGTTGACGAAGTTGTTCAACCTCAATCTCTCTATCAATTATATGAGAAATCCTAGACTCAATGTCAATCTCATGTATGACTCCCATATATTAAGGTGCACTTCTTCTTAAATCCCAAGCTAAGTTATCTAGACCATCAATGATTTCTTGTTGACCGCCGTTTGGAACTAGATTAGGTTGCTCGAAGGGGAGAAAACCATCACCTAGGAAACCCATGAAGGCACATGCTATGAACCTATAAATGATAATGGACTTAGACATATATGAGGTCTAGATGAAGACATATTTGATAATGTAACTAATATGGATGATAATGCAAAAAAGGACTTAGGATGATAATGAGGACGTAAGTAGGACTATGCAAAAGACGTAGGACGATAATGAGGATGTAAGTAGGACTATGCAAAAGACGTAGGATGATAATGAGGACGTAAGTAGAACTATGCAAAAGATGATGTAAAAGACTGCCTAGGGTCACAAGTATGTAAGGAATTTTGAGTTTTGGTTTCAAAATGGATTTTGTTTTCTATAACTTCATGTGTAGGACAATGTTTTGTAGTTTTCCAAATCTGAGAACAATTGTTGGTAGGTATGTATAGTTGACTGACTCAATTTTCAAACAATCTCAGAAAATTCAGAAATACATGGGATGGGGCCTGAAATAGCCCAAGGGACTGACTCAATATTGGTCTAGCACAACAATACATAAAAAAGCACGGAATACAATCTTAGGTTGGATAGTCGACACCATTAAGTGAGGCCCCCGCAACAAAATACCGAAACAAGATGGATAGATAGAGAGTCTGGCAACACTGGCTCCACTCCATGACACACACTTCTCGGGCATGCCAGTCTCTCTTACCTTGAAGATCTGAAGATATTATCACAGAGGGATTTCTATCTCATAAAATAAGGTACATGAGGGGTATCTATGGGGTATGATCCACACTCTCGGAACCACTGAATGTAGGATTTTTGGTAACTAAATTGGTTCTTAGTATTACATTTCGAGGGGTCCCAATCCAAAGATGGATTCTCAGAGAAAGCCACTTAAGGCTTTAGTTGAGCTAATCGGTGCAGGGAAGGCCCCCACATACGTAAAATTCACTCAACACTCTAACCGCCTGACCAGTATATTTATATAGCGGCTTGAAAAACCCACTCTAGAGTACACTAGGAGAGATGATATTCCCAACACATCCCAATTTGAAGTACCTCTGTGGGGTGATGAAATCCCTAGTCAAAGATACCCCTCACTATGTAGAATAAAAGAAAATTTAGATGTCATTGTCACCTTCCTTCTTTCTCCCAAAAGCCCGATGGTGGGTAGAAAGTTAGTTAGTGCAACTGTAGGTCCACCCCAGACACAATGAAAAGTTGTTTACCTTAAAAAAATAGAAAATGATTTAATCTAATGCAGCCTGATTCATGTTCGTTTTATAGCCCAAATTTAGATGTTAGATCTGCATGTGCATGTCAATTTTAAACACCAAATCTAAGAATGAAGGCATACATGTCAATTTTAACCATTTGTTTGATTTTTAAGCACTAGAAACCAAGTGTGAGATACACGCATGTCAATTTTAGCCCATGTTCATTTTAAACACCAACAATGAAGTGTGAGATTATCCATGCATGTCCTTTAACTATTTTTTATTTTAAGCACTAAAAAATTGAAGTGTGAGATTATCCATGCATGTCCTTTTTAACTGTTGTTGATTTTAAGCACTGAAAATTAAAGTGTGAAGTGTGCATGCAAATTTACTAATCTAATCCTCTCTGCGAATCCACCACAGGCTGCAAACAGAAGATTAGTAGTAAAATTAAACCAACAAAAAATAGAAACTCAAAACTTGACAAAGGTGATTGCGTGATACTACCTGAGCGATTGTGTGATACTTACAGACTGAATATGTAAATTTGACAGAATTAATGCATGATGATATCTGGTCGATTGCATAGCACTAGCAACTCGATTGCATGACAGAATGTAGACAAAAAAAATAAAAAAATTAGAAAAATACAAGAAAACTAAACCCGATCAGGAACCTGCGAAACCAATTGCGAAGCCCTAGCCAAATCCCTCATCGTCCATTCAATATTGATTAGATCGTATTTAATTGTATAAGAAATTACTAGGCTATTATATCTGTCTAAGGCCAGTTGTTCTTCAGAATCTTGTATCAATTTTTCTGCCTGGAGAACTTTTTGATATCGTTTGGCTTCTCTCCTTTGTTGTTTTGTCCTTCTTGCACCTGAAATCTTGAACTGAACTTTTCTTGCCATAAACAGTGTTAATCAAATCATGAAATAAAAAGCAATTTGATCCTGGATTAACCAAATTTAAGATAGAATTAAATAGAACAGATAACAAACAGAAGAAAAATTTAAACAACAAAGCTTCCTGCGAATGTGTGATCCCAAAAGGGTGATTGCGTGATCTAGACATGGTGATTGTGTGACCCTGTCTGAATGAATGCGTGATTCTGTCTATGCGATTGCGTGACAATGTAAGATCAAATGCATGACGGAAAATCTTTTATCAAAATTCGTGCAACGTGAAAAAAAATGAATAATCCACACAATCTGCAAAAATCACACAAAACACAGAAAAAGGTTAAATTGTTGTTAGTTCGTGTCGGGTTCACCAAAATTTGGGATTGCAAAATTCATTCTTCTATTAACAAAGTAATCTATTAGAAATAAGGGAAATCACAAATCCCTATCCTAATCAGAATTTAACAAACAATACAATGGAATAACACAACCAAGAAACAAGAATTATAAATCATCAAATCAATAAAAACTCCCTATTCCATGACTACGTAGAACTTCCATTTCTCTTCTCCTCTTCATGGTATGACGACTCTCAGATATTGTGCTGGTAACCTGCAAGTGACACAAAGATTCAAAGTTTGTGATTTTTGAAAATGGAGATTGGATGCTCAATTTATAGGAAATTGGATGAGATTGATTGAAAGGTGGAACAAATTGATCAAGAGGTGTGAACTGAGGTGAGCTCAAATGAAAATTGATAGTTGAACTATTGATTGTAGGAGTGAAACTCAATAGATTGAATAGATTAATTGAGTCAACTGATTGAGAAAAAGCTGACTGAAGGAAGCAAAAGGATGATTGGAGGAAATAAAGAAGATGACATAGAGAGCTTAATTTAGAAAAAGCTAACTGAAAGAGGGAAATAGAGATTGGAGAGATAAATGATTTAATTAATCAATTGATTTAATTAATTAATTTAGCATGTGCTTGCATTTAGATTTAGATTATTAATTTAATTTTTGCATGAGATATTATTCAAATAATTGAATTTATTTATTCAATTTAGCATTTGAATATATTTAGAACTTGACTTTGATTTTCAATTTGGTTTTTGAAATCATGCACATTTAATTGAATTTGGAAGAAATTAGAAGAATGTGAAATTAAATGAAATTAGAATTTGGGGATTTGGAATTGAAGAATTAATTAGCTAATTAAATCATTTAAATAAACTATTTAATTATTTAGAAATGGAATTTAATTAAATAATAAAGATTATTTAATTTAAAGGATTAAATCACAATTAAATAAATAATAAATATTTAATTAATATTTAGAAGAGGGTTGAATGATTAGATGATTAGAGATATAAATTGAATAATTAGTAACTTATTTAAATAATAAAGATTATTTAAGTTGGGGAATTAATCATAATTAATTAAATAGTAATTATTCAATTAATATTAGAAAATGATTAAAATGATTGAATGATGAAAGAATAAAAAATAGAATAATTAGTAAGATGATGAGGAAATATGAAATTAGAAGAATAAGATTAATTAAATTAATTAAATAATAAAGATTATTTAATCAACTAGAGGAATAATTAGTACATGATCAATGAGACATTTTTAGGTGTCTATAGTTAGATTCAGGATCCCTTGACTCCCCATTTTTGCAGGGACAACTTTCAAAACCTGCCTTACGGGTCCCATCACTTGGGTCCACTTGAAACCCCATATTCGGGCCCCCACCATCTTCTGAGTTAGCTTCTCCTTGCTTTTTTGCATTGTAAGTTGGATTGGGGACTCCAACATTCACCTGGCCTTGGAGGACACCAGTTACAGATCCCACTGAAACCTGCTTGCCACCATGCTAAAACCTATCTACCGCCATTGTACCAATTAACACCAGATTTTGAAACTAAGCTTGACCCCTTACACGACAAGGTGCAAAGAGACTAGTTCCAACAAATATGTACAACAGTAAGAGATTGAATCTTTGTTATCACATTTAAGTTTAGATTATTTTGTATTTATATACAACTTAATTTTCAAATCTACATGATATCAAATCGGATTTCATTGTAGTGGATTTATCTCACAATTTCAAGGATAAGCACACCAACATAATGAACTCTAATACTCCTATTACAATGATAGATTGTCCAACCAATATTTGGAGAAATCAACACATCAACCAAACATATAATGGACATACTTTTTGGATAAAATCCCCTTCTAACTTTTATTTTCAAATATCAAGACCTAACCTTGTAGAAAGTAAACTTTTTCAGATCTAATATGCTAACTATTCTATATAATAGTCAACCATAATATATTAAATATAATTGCATTGATAGGTCATTACACATAAAATATAATATTATTTAAGACGCCAAATGATGAGATTAGTTCTATCATTTCCCAATAGTTTTACCATTCAAATTTGATCAAGTTCATGTTCATAAGAAATTGTAACATGCCTTCACTTATGAAATCGGAGACACATCCAAATGAGAAATTTGCCTAGCTATTATATTGTTCTTGGAATATCATTAATTGTCTAAATGCTAATTTCAACATTCATTCAATAAAACATTCTCTTACAAGAACACCATGCTATACATGTAAATACAAAACACAATTGATCCTTTGATATAGTAATTGCATTTATCCTAAATGATGTTAACTTTGCTCATGCATAATAGACAACAAAGAAATTTGAAAAGTGGGAACAATATTACGATTCACATTGTAATATTATTAGAATATTTACAATGACATGAGAAATAAGCATGAATAATTATGATTCTATAGCAATATATAGAAAGAAAGAGACGTGGAACAAATATTAAAAACGACATATATATCAATAACACCAATTTGTATTATGTGATAAACATGGCCTTCATTTTCCTCCTCCATCAATTTCGCCTTAGATTTTTCATACCACATCACCCCTCTCTCTTTCCCTCCTACCAACATGCCCGACAATGGATGCTCTCTGGTGGACCCCATCAGGAGAGCTAAACTCCAAACGAATTTGCACTTGCCCACAAACTCACCTTTCTCCTACCAAAAAATCAAAAAATGGACGGCGACAACCATTCTTTCGGATCTATTGTAATCCACCACAAAGATGTGGATTATTCTCTTGCACCTCTGATCCTTTCTTGTCTTTGTTAGGAATCTCACAGATACTGAGAGGGGGGGGGAGTGAATCAGTATCTAACCAGTGATTAGAATTTCTCAACTTAAAACATGCAGAACATACTATAAGAGTGTACCGGTATGCAAGAAATAATGTAATAAACAGAATTAAAAACATCCACATGAAAAGCACACCATGACACAAGGATTTAATGAGGAAACCCGGTGTGGGAAAAACCTCGGTGGGATTTGTGACCCACAATATCCACTTATTGGCCAATAAGAGAATATTACTTACAAAAGGGGGCCTGTACATGCAGGAAGGCCAATTGCCTAGAGCTCACTGCTCAATGGGAAGTCTCACTGACTTACAATGTGGATTATATAAATCCAATATCTTGTACTTCTTTACAATAGCATCTACAATGCCTGATCCAATACCGTTTTCTACTCTGTTCTTTACATAAAACCTTTAACTCGTATTTCGCATAATAGGTCTGCCTAATATCTTCCTTTTTTGCTTACATCCCTTACAAAAACTTACTTAATGTCTACAATGATCTCTCTTATATATAAGAGTCATTTTACAACTTGCCAAGTTGTCTTACAAGGTTTTTACAATAGTAAACAAAATATAATATAACAAAAAAATCCTGTCGGCCTCTGTGCTGGTATGCTTCCTTTCTTTGTGCCGGTGCCGGTGTAGAGTGTGATCTGTTGATGCCGGTGAACTATCTTGCCAGTGTAATGCCTTTCCGGTGTAATGCCTTGCCAGTGCCATAGGATTGTAAGGCTGCCATCAATGACAAAAGCTTCAATCACATACAATGTCTCATTGGAGTGTGCATATGCCAACAATCTCCCCCTTTGGCATTGATGGCAACACTCATGAGAAATTTCAAAAGTGTATCAAAAAATGTGAAGTCCAAAAATGTTACCAAAAATGTGTGTGCTCCCCCTGAGCATATGATTCCTATGATATTGAATTTATCCCACTTGTCAAGATGTTAGTAGAGTTTGTAGTTTCAACCTTGTAACTGGGTAGTTACAATTTGAAATAGATCTGCCAAAATCAAGTTTATACTCTCCATAAACTTTTACTGTCTCTTATTGTTGTCTCTGTTCTTTTAACTGTACCGGTGAGGTGCTGCATATGCTCTATCGGTGTTTTCTATCCCTTTATCAGTGCCTCAGATATTTCCTTCCACAATGATGCTAGATAGTCCAATCTTGGACTCAGTTTTAATCTTAGATGCTTTGCCTTATTCACTATTCTCTCCTTTTCTCTTTCTAATTTAAGTAACTCTTCCTCAAAATTTGTTATCCTTTGCTCAAAAACTGATAATGTATCAGGTGAGTTAACAAAATTATCAGCAAGTTTATTGATTTCATCCTGTACCTTGCTTATTTTCTTATCTATGTCTAATGTCAAAAAGTTTGTCTTACAAGTGTCTTTGTACAGAGTTTTATATTCCTTTAATAAGTTACACAGTTTCTGTAGAAGTGTGTCAAATTCCCTAGTACACTTCTTTATTTGATCTTCAAAGAATTTTTGCTTTTCAATTTCTACTTTTTCCTTCAATGTCTCTTCCTTTATTTTCTTAATGTTCTCTGTGATATATTTACATAAAGTATCAAGTTGTCCTAAAGAATCTTTATTGTCTATATTATAGTTAGGAGCAATTACCTTCAAAATTGGGATTGTGTCATCTATAGCTTTGTAAGCCTGTGAACTACAATCAATTATCCTTTTGATTGAATCCAGAAGTGCTTCAGTTACATTTGTTGGTTTGTGGCCTGCTGAGGAGGAACCAACATTCTAAATTCCACTGGTGGAAGAAGTAACCAAGCTTTTTGTGACCTCTCGTAGGTCTATTTGTGTTTGCATTTCTTTAAGCAATGGTTTATGTACTTCTCCAGTTGCCAGTGGCACTGTTTCCTCATGAACCTATTCCTGTTTCTATTTTGGAGCCTGTTCCTATTTCTGTTGCTCTTCTTGTTGCACTATCTCAGTCTAAGCTTCTGCCTGTTGTTCTTTGTCATCTGTCGATTTCTCTTGTGTTTTAATAGTTTTCTCAGCTGCTAGTGGCTTACTAGCCATTTTAGTCTTACCGGTTGTATATTTGTCTACCACAATGTTGATCTTTTATGTATCAACATCTATTGTGTATAAAACTTTAGAATGAGGATTGACATCCTCTACATCCATACTTTCAACTACCGGTTGATCTTCTATAGTTACTATTACCGGTGATGTAAAAGAAGGTGGGGGTAAGTTGTCTTTTACTTTAATACTCAGAGGTCCACCAACCTTTCCTTTTCCTTTGTCTCTTTCTTTCTGATATACCTTTATTGGTTTGGGGTTCCTGTATTCTTCTTGTTTTTCTTTTTCAACTAGGAATATATCCAATCCATTTTATGTTTCTTCAGTCACCTCATTGACTCTTCCAACTATTAGAGCAATGTGTCGGTGTGCAGTAGAGAATACTGGCCAGTTTGCTTCAGCAATTAAATCATCAATTTCTTTAGGTGAGTTCACTGGGTACACAACAAGTAGCTTTTCTATCTTGATTTTCTTGTCAAGTTCTATTACTGCTTGTCTCCTTGCTTCCAGTCTTTTGAACAGTTCATCTGGTACTTCATCTACAACTTCCATCAAAAATTTCTTATACATGTCCATATGCAATATAACACTGTTTTCTACTTGTTCTTTTTCATCTACTGTTAGAGTGTCATACAATTTCTCTATATTCTTCAGTTTCGCTTCCTCTGTAATTTCATTCAATAGTATGTCAAGAGGAGCCAGGTTTTGTTTTGTTCTCTTCTTCTTCTTAGGTGTCAGTTTCTTCTTTGGTGTAGTCTTCTTAACCGGTGATCTCATTGCTTGTTGTTTCTGTCTTGTCCTCCTAGGTGAGGGTGTGGTTGCCAGTGAGGGATCTCTTTTCCTTACAACTCTTTTGAAAGCTACAGGCATGTCACTCTTCGAAGAAGTGCCTACTGGTGATAGATGTGTCTCAGGCTGTAGAGTTCCTAGCTCATCCTCAGTGATATGGGTTTGTTTTAACACATCTTCTTTAATAGCCTTTGCCTGTCTAGAGCCTCTTCTCACAACTACCTCAACCTTTTTCACTCTCTTCTTAGATTGTATTTGTTTTTCTATAGTCTCAGCACTACCAAATACTTCTTCCTTTGGTTCGTTTGGTGCTTCTAGAAGTGCTTTAGCATAAGTCTCAATTATATGATCATCTGTCTCATAGCCCATCTCTATTACCTAGATTGTTCTTGGGATGACTTCTTACATCCAGATTTCATCCTTTTTTATTACAAAGCATATTTCATCCTTATATTTGTCAACAATATTTTGTGATAATCTGATCCTCTTCTTCATTTTGGCCTTAAGTGCTTGAAAGAAATCATGGATATTGTTTTCCTTATCTTCTCCCATATTGTTGAATAGTTCTGTTAGTTGTTTACCTACCGGTATATCAAATCCAATTTCTTTGTAGCCTATACTGGGAACTTGTTTGGTTATATGTAGCATAAAAAATACTAGCAAATTTCCAAATCTAAAAGTTCCTTTCTTATCTTTCTTAATCTTGCCTAGGTTGTCAATTAACTCATCCTTCAACCACTCACATATATAAATTTTTACATTATCTGTGATCATGTCATAAGCACTTTTAATGCATAAACTTGAAACTGAATTGAGTCTATTTGCATGAGTTGCCTTATACCCTAATATCATGCTGATAAACCTTACATTTATGTCGGTTACATCATTGACTCTTAGGGACCTTTTATCAGATGTAGCACCAGTTAGCTTAGTAACTAGGTCATTGGAGACCTTCTTAGTTTTGTCTAGCCTTTTACCAGTGGTCGGTAACCTTGCGACAACTTTCACAACTTCCTTGGTGATTTTGTGAATTGCATCTAACCAGAAAAATTAACCATGTACCTTGCTTAAGACTATCCTAATCACATCCTTGGGAAATTCAGGAATGCAGAGGATTTCAGTAAATCCTAGGGTTTCAATGATTTTATGTTCCGATTTCACATTTCCGGAATAATCACATATGATAGTTTTATACATAGTTTTGATCTCTTCATCTCGCAATTCCTCTATGTTGCAGTGAATGTAAATTTTGGGGTCTTCAGCATAAACAACTCCTTTTGGTATTTGTGAGAAAGCACCTATATTGTCATCTTTCTTGGCTACTTCAGGAACTAGTTGAAATAGGGACCTAGGGCATTTTATGACCTCGACTATAGTAGGGTTTGCTATATATTTAAGTGCAGAGGTGGATGCCATGATGATAAATACCTTTTTCTATCTTGGATGGATTGATTGCTTGAAGTGCTTCGCCTCTTTTCTTGAAATTCCTTAGCTCTGCAAATTTCGCTCTCTACGAATGTTTGAAATCACAGTGAAATGAAATGGAGCCAAAATCATAAATTTATAGTGTTAATTTGCCATCTACCACATTAAATGCATGCCAGTTAAGTATTCAGTTAACATTGTTTGTCGGTAATGAAGTAATTTCCAACTTCTCATCTCTAACCGAGGGAATAATAGCACGTGTCATTAAATTGCCAAACCCTCAAGGAAACTTTCTTCAATTTGATGAAGATCTTCCTACTAATGGAGCATCACTCTGTCCTGCCAGTGAAGCATCACTCTATCCTACTGGTGAAGCATTGATTGGTTCTACCAGTGGAGGAGTATTCCCAATATTTAGATCAGCTTTTATAATCCATTGTTTTGAGAATTCTTGCTTAACTTCTTCAACTTTTTCTTTACCTTTCAAGCTAGAACTTTTGTTGTCTGCCGGTGATCCTTTACTTCTACAGAATTTTTCAATATGCCCAATCTTGTTACATGCATAACAAGTCACATTATTCTTCTGAATAGCTTTCCCATAACCTATGTCGGTTTGTGTTCTACATTGATTAGATAAATGTCCAAATCTTCCACAAACATAACATCTTACATTCATTCTACAATTTTCAGAATTGTGACCAACTTTGTTGCATTTTGAACATTGATCGGTGGGTGTGTAGATATTCTGATAATTTCTAGATCTACATTCATTTTCTCTATGACCTTAGTTATTACAGTTAAAGCATTTCCATTGAATTTATAAGTATTAAATTGCCTTACCGGTTTGCTGTGATCTTGTGTGTTTGCAGTACCAGAGCTTTCACCAACTTCAAAGCCAATTCCAGAAGTGTCACCTTTAGGTTTTTGATTCTTCAGTAAGTTACCAAGTTCCTCTAAGCTTTTGTTGATTTTTTCTTTATGTTAATTTGCAGTTTCTAGTTCTCTTTTTAAGACTTCTTTCTGTCTGATCAGTTGATTTGAGTCATTCTGAGTGTGCATCAGATCTGTCTTTAATAAATCATTTTCATAGCTAAGTCTTGTGTTCTCATTTGTTGCATGAAACTTAAAATGTAAAATAAATGAAGTTCAAAGAGGCTTGTCCACACACACACAAGACTTCTTGGTGCAATTTATGGAGTCATGAAGAATGACTCAACTTCCCAAGGTTGGCTCCATGGTTCTCTATCTCACAAGGTCCCTCAAGCAAATGCCTTTTCTCTCAGATAATTGAGCAAAGTGGCTTAGGGATGACAAATGCAAGAATGAGGGATGCTTATGATTGATTTAGTTATGAAAATTCATCCTATCTATGCATGATTCTACAAATACAATAAACTATAAGATGACAAGATTAGTAGCAATACTATCTTAACATGATATACTAGTTTATGAGTTAAGCTAATGATAAAGGAAATAGTCTAAAATGCTTATTAAGTTTATTCCTATTACAAAGAGAAGCGTAGATGTGTTAATAAAATTGAGCATAAAGGAGATACTAAAAGCTTGCATGGATCTTTAAAATGGAGGAATGAGAGCTCTATTTATAGTGAAAATAGGGCAATGGATGGTCAGGATTGAAAGAGTTAATCAAGGGTCAAGTTTGAAAGTTGTCAATCCATGTTTTCAATTTTCACCAATGAAATGGTGACAATTGTCAACATAAGGCTAGTTGAGAGGAGAGGTAATAAGCATTAAATGCTTGAGAAGACCTCATGGTTACCCTAGGAGGTAAGGGCTAAGGTTAGGTTAGGGTTATCCATTGGATAAAGCTTTTACCCAAGGGGTAAACTCTTGTGCAAAGGTTAAAGGAATAACCATGGTCAAATCAATAAATGCTTGATGAGACCCTTGGGATAGATGGAGGTTAAGTTAGTCAAAAAGTCTCTAGCCATGCCACTAAGGGTTAGTTAACCATTAATGGTTTGAAGACTTTGGGGACAAATTTGTAAGAGTCCTTCTAAATTTGGGGGTATTCAACAAGTTAGGATAAAGGCTTTAATGCCTTTTGAAGAGTTTACTCCAAATTTGAGAAGTGACCTCCTCAAATTTAGGGAAAGGGGATAATGGATGGGTTTGGGGTTAATTGATTAGGATTAGATGGATTCTAGAAGAAATTAGGAA
The DNA here is from genome assembly GCF_030272615.1 of Cryptomeria japonica. NCBI lineage: Eukaryota > Viridiplantae > Streptophyta > Pinopsida > Cupressales > Cupressaceae > Cryptomeria > Cryptomeria japonica. The sequence goes on along the minus strand of NC_081413.1, from coordinate 408,238,531 downwards.
TAGGGTTTAGGATGCAAGTGGGGGATGTAGGAAAATGCAAGTGGGAGAGGGAAAATAGAATTAATTAAAATAAATTACTTTATTTCAATTTGGTTATAATTTGGGAAATTGAATAAATTAGATTTATTCAATTTGGGGTAAACTATTAATTAAATATAAATTTAATTAAAAGGTAAGAAGAAGGGTTTTAATTAAATAAAATGATTTATTCAATTAAATGACATAAAGAGCTTAAGTGAATTTAACTAAATAAATTGAATAATTTACTTAATTAAATAGAGGAATGTAGGTGATTTAGTTAAATTAGATTTAACTAAAATAGAGGAATGACCATAAAATATTCATTTAGGAATATGGTCATTTTTATACGTCTACAATTTGACCCTCTTTGAAGTGACGTGTGTGCACATGTTGATTCAAAGAAAATTATGTGTTGTCATGATTTAGTTATGCTCAATTTTTTATGTCGTTTTGAGATTTTCATGTCATGCCCCAGATTTGATAAACGATGTTGATAATGATGTTGATAATGCCCCCTCGGGAGATGAATCAAAATTTTTGAAAATTTGATTTGATTTAGATAATTTTCATAAATTTTATTGCATTGTAAAATTTTGTCTATGTTGAATGTGGTAGTTTGATTCATCTCCCGATATTGCCATTTGGTAGGGTTGTAGGAGATACCGTGAGCAATTTTACGTGTCCCTCCATGTAACCCTAATTTTGATTTATGCTATATAAAGGGAAAAAGTGATTTCTTTTGTCTCATTTGTGCTTGTTGACCTTGGAGAAAGTGATTTTTGGAGAGAAGTCAACATGCCGGTTCCTTATGCTTCTCATCGATTCAAGCACGTTCGGAGGTATCAGAGGCCTGTCGCGTATGGAGCACCAGTAAGTAAACCTTTTTGACCCCTTTTGGATTTTTTATTTTGTTATTTTTGACCATGTTTTTAATTTTGTCACACGGATTTAGCAGTTTAGCATGTTAGGGTCAAGAAATAGTGCATACGATAGGTTTCGTAGCGCGTAGGCTTTAATGAATAGGGTAGTGTCCGAAAAGTGTTGGGTAGCACATCAACAGGCTAGGGTAGCGCTTAGGGTTAGGTTAGCACACCGGGATCATAGGGTAGCACATAGGAGATACCTAGGCATAGGGTTTCTAGGAGGTCACATGGGTATGGCTAGATAGAACGTAGGTATGACCTAGTGCATAGGGATAGATACGTAGCGCAAGAGAAAAATAAAATAACACATAGTGTAGTTTAGTGCTTAGGGTTAGGTTAGGTGTCATTTTGGAAGAAAAGGATAGCTCATAGGTTGTGGCTAGCACATAGGGTAGATTTAGTAGCGCTTAGCGAGGACAGGGTAGTGCATGATAATTAGTTTAGTGCGTAGACAAAATTGGTTAGCGCATAGGGAAAATTTTTGGTATAGTGTGATTTGGGAATGAAGAAAATTAGTAGGTTGATGCCAACTCTGCCAGGATAGGTGCAAATTGTCGGTCTGCATGTCTGTTGTCATTGTTTTGATAAGTTGTCCAATATGAGTTCCAATATAACTTGATTTAATTTGCGATTTTGCAAGTTGATATTTTTGTGGAGCTCGAGTTGTTTTACAAGCTGCATTTATTGTGGAACTTGAGTTGTTTTACAAGTTGATATGGATGTGAAACTTGAGTTGCTTTACAAGTTGATATGGATGTGAAACTTGAGTTGTGTTACAAGTTGATATGATTGATATGATGTGGAACTTGATTTAGATTGTCAAATTTTCACGTTTTGATATGAATTTGAATTTGGTATCTATGTTGTGATGAGGAAACTGATATTGGACTTGTTTCGCTTTTTGACAGGAGCGGCTTGGAGTGGTTTGGTCATGTGAGTGATTTCCAAGATTGTGGTCATTGATACCATGATTGACACATGCAGATAGAGACATTATTGAGAGGTGTGGCCTGACCTTGTTGTTAGATATGCCTCGGTTTATCGTGAACCGAGGTTTATTGACAGCATTGGCAGAGATGTGGCACAGTGATATGAACACCTTCCATTTGGCGGCAGGCGAGATTATAGTGACACCTGAGGATTGTTACTAGATTCTACGGATTCTTGTGGTAGGTGCATTGCTACCCTATGAGCAGACTGAGGAGGGTGGGATGGAGGCACTTCACTAGATCTTGCAAGATGATACTGTTTGCGAGTATGAGATCCCCTGGCAGGAGTTCTTGGATTTGGATTATGCACCTCTACCATCAGTGTTGGAAGGTTTTATAGGTGGTTTCTTATGTCTGGACCATAGGTTGAAGGGACTAGTAGTGGGGTGGGGATTGGTTCTGGAGGATATGGTGACGTAGGGTCACCAATTTGCATGGTGGTCGACTATGCTGGCCCATTTATACAGGGATTTACATTAGGTGGTATACCTAGGTTACAATAGTTTATTAGCTGAAGTGATACTGCTACAGGTATGGGCATGGGAGCATATTCCCACAGCTAGGCCACTGGCGGACAGAGATAGGCCTGTTGGGTGTGCGTATGCATACAGATACAGAGGGATAGTTGTCCAACATAAGCTAGGCAAACTAGAGCATTGAAGGAGAGTGTTAGATGACATTGATATGGTCGTCTGGCGACCATATATAGGTTGTGAGGTATGGGCCAAGGATGGGATGGAGATGCCCTACCTATATATGACCAGATATTTGATAGGGTGGAAGCCCTTTGTTATTGAGAGATTTTTGCATAGCTTGGTGTTGCGACAGTATGGTCGATAGCAGGGGATTCCATAGGGAGCATGCCTATATGCTCAATGGAGACAGGACATTCTGGATTGGGGACCTACGATTGATAGCACAACGACTATAGAGGAGTTCTTTCATTTAGCCACCCAAATTTGGGATTATGCCCTTGAGATAGTGGATGCAAGGATGATTGACGAGTTCGCAGGACTATTCATAGTGTGTGCAGTGGCCAGGATATTGGATCTAGCTGAGATGATTCCTTCTTTTGATGACGATGAGGAGGTAGATGAGGGAGGTGGTGATGGAGGAGGAGGTTATGGCAGAGATGGTGGAGGAGGTGGCTGAGGTGGGCGAGGATAGGAGATAGGAGTGGAGATGGTGGTGATAGGGGGATACAGGCGGAGAGAGTTGTGCGGCGGGTTGTGCTGGATAGAGGGAGAGGAGGTTTGGCTATCAGAGCTGGGGGTAAGGAGAGGGTTGGGGAGGTGATAGCGGTAGTGGGAGGGTACGATGACGTCAGATGACCGACCCAAAGGAGGAGGTCAGATGTGCTACCTCCACCAGCACCAAGGATAGGTAGAGGGACACAGTTGATGGAGCATCAGCGTCAGATTACTCAGTTGACCACAGAGTGTGATACTAAGATAGAGTGTCAAGGTCGAGAAGAGGAGCTCACAGTGAGTTTGCAGAGAGCTGCAGTAGGTGTTCCAATGAGAGACACCTTGAGAGAGATAGCTTTGAGAACCAAGGAGGCGGAGCATTACCGGCATCATTATGAGGATGTGGTGCCTAGGGAGTGTCGAGTGTAGTTTTACAGCATCGATATCGAGTCAATCTCGAGATACTGGGTCGAGGATAGAGAGTAGAGGTGTGACAGGGCCTTCTACACATGATCCACCTAAAGATCCATGTGCTGGAACATCTGCAGCAAAACCGTCTCCCTCAGGAGATAATCATACCTGAGAGACGTTGTCTCTATTGTATTTTGATCATTTTGTTGTATTGGCACAGACATGACATATTTTGTACATTGATCATTCTTTGAGATATATATATGACACCATTTTCTTTGATCCTCATGTGATGTGTTATAGATTATGTTTTCTACATGTCGTTGTTTATTCTATGATGGTGCAATGCTTGCATGTGATGTGATATGTGATGAAAATGATGTGATAATGCATGATGTTGTGAGATGTATCTTGAAAATGAGATGTATGATAATGATATGCTATGAGATGTAGCTTGAAAAAGAGATGTATGATAATGATATGCTGTGAGATGTATCTTGAAAATGAGATGTATGATAATGATATGTTGTGAGATATATCTTGAAAATGAGATGTATGATAATGATATGCTATGAGACGTATCTTGAAAATGAGATGTATGATAATGATATGCTGTGAGACTGATGCTAGTTTTTAAAATGATATGCAACTAATTGATTTGATATGCAACTAATTGTGAAATGATATGCAACTAATTTGTAAAATATATGCAACTAATTGAGTTTGAGCATCCTCATTCTGTACTTGTCATCCCTGTATAGCCACATGTTGTTTGCTTTCTTTGTATGTATCATCATTGAGCATTGATTAATTTTGGGATATGTTGAAAATTTATACAAGCATAATGGTATAATTGAACCAGGATGACCTGAGTGCAGATTGCGTAGAAACAGACAAGATTAAATCATTTATATGCGTAAAGTGGAATCATGTCTTCAGTGATATGTTGTGAATCACATCTAGAGAGAAGTATTTACATAGTACAGATGATCACCTCACAGACAAAAAACTAAGAAAATATTGGAGTCCCCACGACATTCTCTAACTTTGAAGCTTTGTTGAGAAAATTTAGAGGATCCAACAATTCAAAAAGTTCAAGTGCAAAAATAGTCAAAACTTTATGCAAGATGCAACATTTGGTACTTCAGAAAATCATCCATCATATTTTGTGAATCCTGTTAAGAGATCAATGTTTTTCTTTGTGATTGTGCGAGTGTTGTTTGTTGGATATGATGTTCTGAGTTTGCGACAAGTTTTGACAACTTTAATGTGTTGTAAGTTTATACTATCCCTAGTCAAGTGTGATTCTAAATGTGGATTGTACAGTGATGACCAAGCCATGGTGAGATGCGGTGAAAGGATATGCAGATAAACCAGGATAGTGACTATGCTAAGTATGTCCTGGATGGATATTGTGATAAAAATGTCAGGCGATGGCCGATAGTACTTTACTGTGGATATAATGGTATGGATATAGATAGAGGAGATGTCCTCTCACAACAGCACCTGTTGCCAGGTTTTTACCAGTTGCTTTTATTGTACCTTTTTATTTACCTTTTTCTTGATTTTTTGATATTTTTGATTTTTTTGACTTTTCCATGCATTAGATTACTCCAGTGTAGTATTTCTTCAGATGGATGTTGTTAGTTGGTTCATCAAGCACATCTCCTTCTAAAGTTGTTAGCTGATAGGCACCTGATCCATAGGCTGATATGATGACATAGGGACCTAACCAATTAGGTTCAAATTTCTCTTTCTTTTCCCAATCTTGCTGATTCCTAGGATTTTCCTTGAGTACTAGGTCACCAATTTTAAAAATTTTGGGAATTACCTTGTGGTTGTAGCTCCTACACATACGTTGCTGATATGCTTTGAGATGAGTGTAGGCACGTTGACGTCTTTCATCTAGAAGCTCAAGCTCTTGCAGTTGGTTAACTAGATACTCTTCATCTGGAATTAGGCTTTTTAGAGAGACTCTGAGAGATGGAATTTCTACCTCTAAGAGTAAAATTGCTTCAGATCCATATACCAATGAACATGGTGTAGCTCCTATTGATGTGCGGATGCTAGTTTTGTATGCCAAAGTGTTGGATTGAGTTGTACATGCCAATCTTTGCCTGCATCATTCACTGTTTTCGTTAGGATTTTTAATATGGTCTTGTTGGATGCTTTTGCTTGACCATTTCCCTTCAGATAGTAAGGTGTAGAAAAATGGTGTTGGATTTTGAATTTTTCACATAGTTCTCGCACATCTTGGTTTTTGAAAGGTCATCCATTATCTGTGATGATGGAACTTGGAATGCCATATCTGTAGATCAGATAATTAAGGATAAAAGAGGCAATTTCTTTCCCAGTCACTGTGGTCATGGGGACTACTTCAGTCCATTTGGTATAGTATTCCATTGTAGTTATAATGAACTTGTGTCCATTTGAAGATGAAGGTTGAATTTTTCCAACCAAGTCTAGTCCCCACTGGCAAAAGGGCCATGATGTTGTGAATGGCTGCAGTTCTTGTGCTTGTACATGTATAGGATTGCCATGGATTTGGCATTTAGGACACTTCTTCACAAAATAATAAGAATCTTTTTCCATTGTTGGCAAGTAATATCCCATTCTTAGAAGCTCTTTAGCAAGAGTAGTACCACTTGAATGTGTGCCACAGATACCTTCGTGGAGCTCGTGTAAAGTGGAGTCAGATTCATTATGATCAAGATAATGAAGAAGAGTACCATCTAGACCTCGACGGTACAAAGTATCAACAGTAAGAGTATAACAGGCGGCTTGTCTGATAAAGTTGCATTTTTGGTTTTGGGATAGGTCAATGGGTAGGATATTGTTCTTAAGATAGTCGTAGATTGGTCCATATAACAGAGAGTTGGAACCGGTCAAGGTATAGATAATATGGGATTCCAAATGGTCATAGGCTGGGGAGAACAGTTTCTCTACCAGAAACTCATAATGACTCTGTTGCTCTAGAATTTGCAGTAGTGAAGCAATAGTAGCCATGGCATCAGCTGCTCTATTGTCCAACCTTGGTACTTGCTTGAAGGTGACGTGTACAAAATATTTTTTGAAATCATCCACCATTCGCTTGTAGGGTAGAAGTTTGTCATCCTTTGTCTGATAGTCATTGTTGATTTGATTGATGATTAGTTGTGAATCTTCATAGACTTTTAATTCTGTGATCCTCCATTCTACAGCCATTTTGATGCCTATAATCAATGCCTCATATTCAACTTTGTTATTGGTGCATGGAAACATAAGCCTATATGATCTTGGTATAGTGTGTCCTTCAGGAGTGATGAACAGAATGCCAACACCTGAGCCATGTTGCATCTAGGATCCATCAAAATATAAGGTCCATTGTTTGGTGGAGATAGCAAGAACATCTTGGTCTGGAAGTTTGATCTCCATAGTTTGTTTCCCTAGTAGTGGTGCTTCTTCCAGTTGATCTGCAATTGCTTGTCCTTTGATAGCTCTTCACTCTGTGTAGTGGATATCAAATTCATTGAGGATCATGACCCACTTAGCCAATCTGCCTGTAAGAGCTGCTTTATTGAGTAAATATTTGAGAGGATCAATTTTTGCAACTAGCTTAATTGTGTGAGCTAGCATGTAGTGTCAGAATTTTTGAGAGGCAAATACCACTGTTAGACAAGCTTTCTCAATGAATTTATAGTTGAGTTCATATCTGTTCAATGTCCTATTGATATAATAGACAACTCACTCTTTTCCCTGTTGATCTTCTTGTGCTAACAATGCCCCCAATGATATGTTTGTTGTTGAAATGTAGAGGACGAGTGGCTTCCCTACTATTGGTGGTACTAGAACTGGTGGGTTCATTAGATACTGCTTGATTTGATAAAAGGATTCGACACATTTGGCTTCCCATCTGAATGGTACATTTTTATGTAGCAAATGATTGAGTGAGAGACTTTTATCTGCTAGTTGAGCGATGAATCGCCTGATTGATTGGAGTCATCCTTGTAGAGATCTAAGATGGTTGATGTTCTTTGGTGGTGGCATCTCCATAATGGCTTGTACCTTTGTTGGATCTACTTCAATACTTTAGCTGAAACTATGTAACCTAGTAATTTGCCCGATGTAACCTCGAAGACACACTTCTTAGGGTTGAGCCTGACTTGGAATTTTTCCAATCTATCAAAAATATTTTCTAAGATGCTTAGATGTTCTGCTCTAGTGAAGGATTTAGCTAGTAAATCATCTACATAGTCTTCCATGAAGGTATGCATCATGTCATGAAAGATTGTTGTAATTGCTCATTGATAAGTTGCTCCTGCATTCTTTAAGCCAAAAGGCATGACATTCCAATAGTACATTCCCCACGGATAGGTAAACATTGTTCTATCTTGATCCTTTGGGGCTATCTTTATTTGATTATATCCTTAAAAACCATCCATTAGTGATAGCATTGCATGGCCTGCTGTGAGGGCAAAGGAAAGTTGTCCTTTGGACAGGCTTTATTGACATCTCTAAAATTAGTGCAGATTCTGATACTACCATCTGGTTTTGATACTAGTACAATGTTGGAAATCCATTCATTATAGTCGATAGGTTGAATAAATCCGACATCTAATAGTTTCTTCAGCTCAACTTTAACCATGAGTGCTACATGTGGATTCATCTTTCTTAGTTTTTGCTTGACTGGCTTAGCTCCCGGAGCAATGGACAAGTGATGCATGATTAATTGTGGATCAATCCCAGGTATATCTACATATGACTAAGAAAAGTTGATTTGCTTTTCTTTAAAAAATTTAATAAATTCTGATCTTTCTTCCTCTGTCAGAGATTCTGCAAGGTGTATAGTTTTGGTTGCTTTTGTAGTACCAATGTTGATTGATTGAGTGGGCTCAATCAATATGGGCGATTGCTCGTGATAATGCTCAGGAAGAGTGTCAAGTCTCCCATACTTAGGTTCCTTAAAAAGTTTTTCACCCTCAAATGCATCCTTTATTTTTACTTTTGTGTGATCTATTGTTGCCATTGATTGGTTTTTAGTAGTAGATCTTTTAGTTTGCTTATTTTTGTGACTAAGAACTCCCTTGATTGCAGATGTCGTTACTTTGTTCACTAGTAGATTTTGTCTCTGGGGTAACGGTACATAAGTAATGGATAATGGATTCATCATTTTAGAAAATTGGTATATCATGAGTTTCAGGTTCGTCCCAGTCTATGAGGTCAGGAAAGACAAGTGGTAAGGAGTCATTAGGTGGATCAAGTTTTACTGCTGTAAGTGTCAGGACAGAGGTATCATCGTGATTGGCCGAGGTGTTAAAGAAGTTAAGGGTTTTGTTGAGGTCTTCGATGGTATCATCTTCCATATAGACTTGCGCATAATATTGCTGCTCTTTTTCCTTGGCCTCATAGATATTTTGTGGACCAAATTCAAGTGGTCTAGATTTTGTGTCACGTTATTCTTGAGAGATGGATGTATTACTATCATTTGCACAAATATCTTCAGTAACATTAGAATAGCTACCCCATTCATATTCATTGGAATCAGTCTCAGAGGTATTATCCCAGATTCTAGTAGTGTTGTGAACTGGTATGTTGTAGGGTGAGAACAGGTCTTTGATAATTGAGACAAGTTTGATAGTTTTCTCTGATTCTATGTCAGATCCTACTTCCACTCTTTGCATTTGTTCATATACTGTCTCTCCTCAGGGAAGAATGATGTAATCAAGAGGTGATTCTTCTTTGTTGGATATTGGTTCTTGAATATGATGTGCTTCTGTAGTATATGCTTCCTTCTTTTGATTGATAGGTTGCTTTTGACATTGCTTTTGTTCTTGATGTTCACATTCTTTGTGTATCATCTCAGCTGACTTAAATAGTGCCTCTTGCTAGGAGTCTTCTTTGTATTTCTTCTTTTCTTTCCACTAAGGTTTTTGATATTTTTGTGGTGCCCTCTTTGGTAGTAGAGTGAGTTCAAAGCCCAATCCTTTTTTGTCTTTACTGAATTGTGAAGGAGGATCCAATGGTTCTATGACACCTTCATTTTGCTTATCAATAGGTCCTTTGCCATTGTATCCCATTTGCTGCATGATTAAGTAGCCTTTTCCATACAAGTGTGCTGGTATAGCTACTTCCATAGTAGCTGCTCTGTCTTCTTCCTCATCTTTGTATAGCCAACTAAGGATGTCCTTTTCCTCAGATAAATGTGCTAGAGTGTTGAGTTGGATGAATGTGTCATCAAACTTGGTGATGGGCTGAGTTGCTTGATGTGTTGATGTTGTAGGTAATCCATGAGATCTAGGTGATGTTGGTAATTTAGCCAAACACATGGGTTTCAAAGAGTATTCTCCCATGCCTTGTTCTTTGATCTTCATTTTCTACTTGAAATCCATAGATAATGATTTAGATTTTCTTGTTGAAGATTTGGTGCTGAGGAATTTTGTTTCTCTCTATTATGTGGTGTAGCGTCGTAAATTGTACGCACTTGCTAGGGTGGTACAATTTCACACCTAGTTTAGCACCCGCCTTGGCGCATTTTGTATTTTGCATTGCATTTCCCCTTTAGCACTTAATTAATTAAATTAATTAGGTCTAAGGTCCTATTTTATCATCTCCTACATCATAAAGTTGGGCCCTTTCATTAAAGTGTGCCCCTTTCATTTTATTCTTCCAATACATCATTTAATCAAAAACCCTAATTAGGTCCTATTTTGAACTTGGGCGCTCGATTTCAGGGGTCAAAACATCTCGAAATCACCTGTAACTTCGGGATTCTCTCTAAAATCATCATATCCGACGGCCCTGAAAATTTGGTGAAAAGTTGTCGGGACCATGGCGCCCGGAAAGGACCATGGCGCCCAGAGTGCACATGGTCCTGGACATTTTTCCCAAAATTTTAGGAGCGCGATCCAATCATAAAATAAAGCTTAACCCCAAGAAATTGGCGGGATATTCAATCTCTAGGTCGGCCAAAAGTTGAAATTAAGACCTAGGGTTTCATATATAAGAGCTCTCTTTCTTCATTTGAAAGGACCGAAATTTTGGCTTTCGAGGACCTTCTAGGCAGCGAAAGAGTAGATCTTTGAAGACTTCAATAACATTCAACATCCATCCATCAAGCATTCATCAATTTCATTCATTTAGGGCTTGGGAGACATTGAAGAACAATAGGAGATTACCGACTGAAGATTGGCTTGTACTCCTCCCTTAAGGGTCGGGTATGATTTCATGTTGTTTTCATGTCTTTGCATAAGCTTCAATATATCCTTTATTCATGCTTTAGATCACTTTGCATCTTGATTTAGAGCATTTACATTATCATTTACAAGCAATTAGGGTTTACTTTCTAGGTTGCTCTAGTTTGCATTCTTGCATTTAAGGACCTTGCACACACACTAGGTCTGTACACACAATACATTTTACAATACAACTTGGCTATTTGTGGAGGTGGAAATCACCGAAGCAGGGGTTTGACTAAGGCAAAACCCTATATAGCCGCCCACCACACCTTTTCAGATATAAGTGCAGGTTTCGGAATTCGGACGACGCCGCAAGTTACAGATCCAGAAGAAGCAGACGGAGACCGAACTTCACACCAAATCTCAGAACAAAAGACCAGGACAGGGGCATGGGGTGCCCTGGTCCTGCTAGGATAGGGGCGCTGGGCGCCCTGGTCCCTGGGACAAGGGCGCTGGGCGCCCTGGTCCTTCTGATAGCAGTTTTCAGCATTTTTGACAGCTTTGCAAAACAGCAGTTTCCGGAGCAGTTTCAGGGGCAGAATCAGGACAGTGGCGCCCGCGCCCCCGCCCCGAACATTTTCAGTCAGATTTTAACTCTGGGTATGCATTTGCATTCTTGTCTTTTCCTTGTGTTTACAGCTTTCCATTGTTTAAGTTCAATTCTGCAATCTTGTTATTAGTTCATATTTGCACTTTGGGGTTAGGGATTGAACTTGCATCATTTCATCTTTCAATTGCAACAAAGGAATAGAAATCCTAATAGGTAGCCCGTGGCTCTCTCTTCCACAAGAAGAAGTAGCCAATTGTGTGATACCTCTAGGCTCTTTCGTATTCCACAAGTGTGTGGTTGAAAGTGAGATTAGGGCATGTTTGCTTAGTGTCACTTTTTCTCCCACACATTTTGGTGAACCCAACGCGAATCTATCATTTCTTCCTCTTGCATTGCATTTGTTAGATCTAGATCTAGATTTAGTGTGTTTTCATTTCATTTTCATTAAAAAGAAAAAAAAAAAAAAAAGTGTGTTTCTTTGCATTGTGTGTTTAAAATTTTATGTGATTTCAAAATGTCAGATTTTTATTTGCAAGATGTTCATATTTGTGATGATTATGAGTTAGATGAAGCTTTAGATGAATTTTTGAAACCTAAATATACCAAACCTTCATTTTACCAAAAACTCATAAACATTGTTACTATGCCATTTCGTTGTGATGAGAAAGATAAGTCGAATGATTCCTCTCAAGGGTACATTCCTATCAGCTCTTCCACTAAATCTAGTAACATGGTTGTTTTCAATGATCCCCTCTATGAAGAGATATCTCCTTTTGAATCAAAAGATAAACCTTTTAATAGATATGATCATGCTTTGTTGGATGATTCCCTTGATAACTTTGTGGCTCCTAAAAAATGCTCCCTTCATGAGGATCCTTTTGTGCAAGAAGATGACATTATCCCTACATTTACTAGTGATGGCATTTCCTTTTCCAACAAAATTCCCACTAGAGATGATGAATTAATGATAAATGCTTACCCTTCTCCTAAAGTTTGTCTTATCCATAAGCATCCCTTAGAGAAAGAAGATGAAATAAAAAGCAATTTCCTTAATTCTCTCTCCCCTAAAGATCATATTGAACATATTTTGAGGAAAGAGGATGATTTTAACACATCTATTGATGCTCTCCCTCCTAAGGATGAGGAATTAATAAACAATGTTATCTCCTCTCCCGAAATTGACAATACTTCAAACAGTCCTTTCAACAACTTCACTATTTGGGATGAACCATTAGAAGAAGGTGTAGATTATTCTCTACCCTGTGAGAGAACCCTAGCCAAAGGGGATGAAATCAAGATTAAAAACTCCCTTGATAGTTTCTCACCTTCCTTGAATCTCAATTATTCTCCTTCTAAAAATAAAGCATCTCCCTCTCCTCAACTTGGTTCTACTCATAAGGAAACCCTAGTTCAAAGCAAGATGGTTAACATCTCTTTCAAAGATCTCCCTCTCAAAAGTGAGACTTTAGAGAGTAATGTTGATCCTTCTCCTAGAGAGTTTATTCCCCATGTAGATCCTTTGATGATAGAGGATGATATGACCTTTCCTAGTATTACTCTTCCTACTAGAACATCAATGCCTATCCCTTGTCTCTCTCCTAAAATTGATTTGATCCGTGATAAGATTTTAGTGCAAGAGAAGACTATCAATAATTCTTCCAACACTTTTGTTCATTCCTCTAAACCATCCTCAATCAATTTGATACATGTGAATGAAACACCTAACAAACCTCTCTTCACTGTCCAAGGTGCTTGTCCTTCTCAAAATTCTCAACCTTTAAATAAGCCTATCTTAGTGGTTCAAGGTGGTTATGCTAATGATTCTTTTTGCACACCTAAGATACCTATTATTACTGTGCAAGGAGGCTATTCTACTAAGAGCCCTTATGAGTATGCTAAGCAACTGACTAGAGAGAGTTATCATGCGGTTGCCCATACTTATAATACTAGAAACAATAGGCAACCTAATCCTCCTCCAGTTATCCCAACTTCACTTCCTCCTTCCCAACCTATTCATCCCCAAGCTCCACGTATTTCACAAGTTCTTGGTAAGGAATATGATCTCATAGAACAACTTAAAGCTACCCCTGCTAAGATATCCCTTTGGGATTTGATCCAAACTTCTTCTGCTCATCATGGAATGTTACAAGATGCCGTGAAAGATTTGAATGTTCCTCCACCTAATACATCTAGTAATATAGTGTCTTTCATTAACTCTATGATGAATCCTAAAGCTCAAATTGTGTTTACTCAAGATGAGTTGCCTACTAGTGAAATTCAACATCAATATGATCCCTTGATGATTGTGGTTATCATAAATGACACTGCTATAAGATGAACACTGGTAGATAATGGTTCTGGCCTTAATGTGTGTAGCATTAATCTATTGCATAAGATGAATGTGGATACATCCCTTATTGAGCCTGACTCTCGTCCCATTCGAGGCTTTGATAACATGGCTAAGTCTTCATTAGGTATTATCACCTTACCCATCACAGTGGGACCTGTTACTTTGCCTACTCCTATCCATGTTATGTCGGGAAATCTAACATACAACTTGCTATTAGGGAGACCTTGGATTCATAGTATGCAAGCTGTCCCCTCTACATTGCATAGACAAGTTAAATTTATTTATAATAATAAGACTTATACCTTGATAGGTGATACTAATTTTCAAACTTGTTTGCAAACATCTACTTCCAAAGGGAGTTCTTCTAAGCCTTCCTCTTCTAGTAATGACTTGTTAAACAAGATACCTATGGATGAATCATCACCCTCTGATAATCAAAATTCTTTGGATGAGTCTGAAGCTCCTGAAGAAGATTCTTCTCAACTTGAATCTACACATGAAAAGGCTTTTGATCCTGAGAAGGTCCTCGTAGAGGATGATTGGGGATCTCTTGATTTTAATCCCACCTTTGTAGGTGAGTATAGGGTTCCTCCTAGAGAGCTTAAAGTTAAAAATAAGGAGGAAACTAGAGATCAATCAGTCCTACCTGAACCTATGAGTAATAATTTTGTGGCCGCTTCTCAAACTTCTTCTCCTCACACTTCTAATTCTGAAGAGTTTGATTCTTTGTCTTATGAAAAACCGCCTTCTCTTTCTGAAATGGCTGATCGTTATGGTCGTGGTTTTTGCATTTTTGCTAAGCATGGGTATCATGGAAATGGTTGTGGCGCTCACGAACAAGGGATAAAGGTTCCTCTAGAGAATAATCTTCACAATTATGCCTTTGGACTTGGCTATAATCCCTGCAAGCCCACCAAAGCATCTAAAAGACCATCTCTCAGTGTGAATGCTATATTTAGTAGTGATGATGATCTCACTTCAACTAAATCATCTTCTACTTCTATCAACTCTCATTCCCCTCATAAGGAAATCTTGGCAATAAAAAAATCTCTTTATGAATTCCCTCAAATTTCTAAATCCACTTATGAATCTTTATCTCCTATTCATCATAAAGTCCTTTCCTCTAGGGATAAGGCTCTAATAAATTACACTCATCCCTCTTCTAAGATTTCATGTGACTTTTCTTCTTCAATTTTCATCATTTTATACATGTTTTTGATCTCACTTATAGTTGAGCATTTAACATGTCATATTCAAATACCTCATTTAGTCTATCATGTCTTTAAATAACATTAATGGCTATTATGTTGCTCATCATTATGTGACATTGGTAGCTCATTTACTGGGGGCTCATTGTCATTCATGATGGTACAATTTCAAGTGCAATCATATTTTTTGAAGCAACATAATAGCCTAATTTTCTTGTTCCTATGGGGACAAGAGTGATTTCATACATCTCTTCTTTTGCTTATGTCCAAATCTCTCCCTAGAAGATTGTGTAAGTCCTTCTCATTGTCCTTATCCTTGGGAGGCAATGATCTTTCCTTATTTTTATCTAAGGATCCACTTTTTCCTATTTTGTGGATGGTGTGGACTTTATTACTTGATGTTATGCCTTGTACGCATTTGTTGTTGTTTGTTCAAGGGTTCTCTCTTACAAGAGGTGTAAGTCCTTGACTACAACCTCTTTTGCACTTGGTAAAATACATCCATAGCGAATTCACTCTCCTAATTGGGTTAAAAAGAGCATCATCCTTCATTAAGAATCACTTTCACCTCGCAAAAGAAGGAAGTATTGCATTCTTATTCTCTTCTTTGTCTTATTCTATAACATGTTATCTTTGTCTAGGACAATTCCTCTCGGGGATAGGTATCTTTTGTACAAAGATCTCTTCTCCTCTAAGGATCTCTTTTACACATACTACAAGAAATCCCTGTTCAACTATCTTATCCTTGCTTAAAGAGTGCAAAACTCTCATGCTTGGATCTATGACATTGTTGCATTTTTGGGGTATCTTCTTTTGTGATGAAGGTAGGTATCCTTGTTCTACTTTGCTTATGACATAAACGTTAAACTTTTTGAGCAATGGGTCATTCTCGGAACCAGAGCACTGACTCTTAGAGCGAGATGTCTCCATTTTTCTTTTATGCAAGGTGATTATTCTCGGAACCAGAGCACAGACTCTTAGAGAAAGATGTCACACTTTTGTACTATACATATACAGGTTGTAGCATACTCGGGCATAGACTCCTATGAGGTGCTTCTAACCTCCCTTACACACACATGCACGAGGTTGAGTGGAACTAGTGGCATAAGGCTAGACTTTCTCACTCTCCTCCCTTACATGGATCACCTAGACAGACTCTAGGGGATAGTTTTCCATGTCCTTTTTCCCATGGATCACCTAGACAAGATCTAGGGGTGAGAAGTCCATGTTTTCTCTCTCACTATTCTTCTCATGGATCACAAATGTGTGTATTCATGCTTTTTTCCTTTCTTTTCTTCTCTTTGCATTTTGTTTCCATTTACATCCTTCATCTTGTGTTAGAGAACTCTCAAATCCTCACACTCTTTGTTGTGTTGGAATTGAGATTTGGTCCTCTTTCTTACCAAATGATTCTCCATTAGTTTTTGATCTCATATCAAATCTTCTTGTGAGCATTTGTCATCAATATTCTTTAACAATTCAAAGTGGTAAACATGATACCCTGTTTCAACTCACTAAAATTAGCAAGCCGAAACAGGGGGGGGGGGCATATAGCTACCCTCGAATTTTCATCACCTTCCTTAGTAAGCATTAGGTGATTTTGTGATCTAACGTGTGTTTTGTAGGGTGCGGTTCCTAACTGTGTACTGAAGATACCGCTGGGGGCTTCGTTCGACAGACTTATGGATATATCCTTTTTCAAATAATGTTTACTTTTATGTACTTTAGCTTGCATATGCACGTAGTGTTCATATGACCGTTAAAGTGGGGGCTAAATGTAGCGTCGTAAATTGTACGCACTTGCTAGGGTGGTACAATTTCACACCTAGTTTAGCACCCGCCTTGGCGCATTTTGCATTTTGCATTGCATTTCCCCTTTAGCACTTAATTAATTAAATTAATTAGGTCTAAGGTCCTATTTTATCATCTCCTACATCATAAAGTTGGGCCCTTTCATTAAAGTGTGCCCCTTTCATTTTATTCTTCCAATACATCATTTAATCAAAAACCCTAATTAGGTCCTATTTTGAACTTGGGCGCTCGATTTCGGGGGTCAAAACATCTCGAAATCACCTGTAACTTCGGGATTCTCTCTAAAATCATCATATCTGACGGCCCTGAAAATTTGGTGAAAAGTTGTCGGGACCATGGCGCCCGGAAAGGACCATGGCGCCCGGAGTGCACATGGTCCTGGACATTTTTCCCAAAATTTTAGGAGCGCGATCCAATCATAAAATAAAGCTTAACCCCAAGAAATTGGCAGGATATTCAATCTCTAGGTCGGCCAAAAGTTGAAATTAAGACCTAGGGTTTCATATATAAGAGCTCTCTTTCTTCATTTGAAAGGACCGAAATTTTGGCTTTCGAGGACCTTCTAGGCAGCAAAAGAGTAGATCTTTGAAGACTTCAATAACATTCAACATCCATCCATCAAGCATTCATCAATTTCATTCATTTAGGGCTTGGGAGACATTGAAGAACAATAGGAGATTACCGACTGAAGATTGGCTTGTACTCCTCCCTTAAGGGTCGGGTATGATTTCATGTTGTTTTCATGTCTTTGCATAAGCTTCAATATATCCTTTATTCATGCTTTAGATCACTTTGCATCTTGATTTAGAGCATTTACATTATCATTTACAAGCAATTAGGGTTTACTTTCTAGGTTGCTCTAGTTTGCATTCTTGCATTTAAGGACCTTGCACACACACTAGGTCTGCACACACAATACATTTTACAATACAACTTGGCTATTCGTGGAGGTGGAAATCACCGAAGTGGGGGTTTGACTAAGGCAAAACCCTATATAGCTGCCCACCACACCTTTTCAGATATAAGTGCAGGTTTCGGAATTCGGACGACGCCGCAAGTTACAGATCCGGAAGAAGCAGACGGAGACCGAACTTCACACCAAATCTTAGAACAAAAGACCAGGACAGGGGCGTGGGGTGCCCTGGTCCTGCCAGGACAGGGGCGCTGGGCACCCTGGTCCCTGGGACAGGGGTGCTGGGCACCCTGGTCCTTCTAACAGCAATTTTCAGCATTTTTGACAGCTTTGCAAAACAGCAGTTTCCGGAGCAGTTTCAGGGGTAGAATCAGGACAGTGGCGCCCGCGCCCCCGTCCCGAACATTTTCAGTCAGATTTTAACTTCGGGTACGCATTTGCATTCTTGTCTTGTCCTTGTGTTTATAGCTTTCCATTGTTTAAGTTCAATTCTGCAATCTTGTTATTAGTTCATATTTGCACTTTGGGGTTAGGGATTGAACTTGCATCATTTCATCTTTCAATTGCAACAAAGGAATAGAAATCCTAATAGGTAGCCCATGGCTCTCACTTCCACAAGAAGAAGTAGCCAATTGTGTGATACCTCTAGGCTCTTTCGTATTCCACAAGTGTGTGGTTGAAAGTGAGATTAGGGCATGTTTGCTTAGTGTCACTTTTTCTCCCACACATGTGGAATCAAGCTGTCTTGGGCTGCCCCCATAGCATTACAATGCTGAAATGGATTATGATCAGCTGATATAGAAACCTCCTACCCATTGTAGGGAAATTTAACACACTGGTGATAAGTGGAAGGTACTGCTTGCATTTCATGTATCCAAGGTCGAGCTAATAAGATATTGTATGTGAGGTCTATGTCTAAGACCTGACACATAGTATCCTTTCTTATTGGTCCTACTTGAATTGGCAACACCACTGTTCCTTTGGATGATATTTCTTCATCATCATATGCCTTTATAGTGATCTTTTTGCATGGATCAATAGACTCCTTAGAGAAGCCTAATGCACGGATAAGTTTTAAGGTACAAATATTAAGTCCAGCTCCTCCATCTATTAATACTCGTTTAACTCAGTGTTTATAGACCATGACTTCAATATGGAGTGGATTATTGTGTGGATGGCTCAATGAGATATTATCATGCTCAGAAAAAGTGAGGTTATGAGGCCTTGTCATATGAGCCACCATGGCTTGGAATTTGTCAGCATCTAGATCTTGAGGTACATTTGTTTCCAATAAGGCTTGTTCCAATATGTCTTTGTGTTTTGGAGAAAGTTTTAACAATTCTAGTATAGATATTTGAGCAGGAGTTTTGCACAGTTGACTGACTAGATCATATTGAATTTTGGGTACTATGTTTGTTGTTGACATATGTCCCTTCAAGACATATTTTTGAGCTTTGTTTGTTACGTTGATGGATTCATATTCACACCTGTCTTTGATTGTGATAACATTGACTTGATTGTCCTCAGCTGATATGTGATTAATGGTGTTATTGTATATATGATTGATACGAGCTCCATGTGTATCGTTTGAGGTTGAAGCTCCATCCTTGTTGTAGTTTGGAAGAGGATTTTTGAAAGCTCCGTAGTCACCATTTGTCTTGAGGCCATCGACCGTTAAATCACCTCTATCGATCATGTCTTGAACAATTTTTTTCAGCCTCATGCAATCATTTATTTGATGACCTTTGTTGCGATGAAAATCACAAAAGTGTGAGTCATTCTACGAGGGTGGTTTGATTTGTGGTTAAAAGTTGTTGATTGCTGGTAAAGAGATAATTTTGTTTGCCAGGAGTTCTCTGAATGCTGACTCTAGTGATTTCCCTAGTGGTGTATAAATGCGTTTCGGAAAGTTGTTTGCATTACCCCATGAGTTTGGAGTAGGACCCCTATTGGTGTTATTGTTTTGAGTATTGGTGGTGTTGTTTGTGTTGAGTTGATTTTGATTGGTATTCTATGCATAAGTGTCAGAGCCTGGGTTAGCACCTTTGGGATTATTTGTAGCTTGAGGATTACCTGATAATGCGAGCACGGGCTGCTTTGATTTTGGATCATTTGATTCATTTCCTCCTTCATTCCCATTGTTTTTGTTTCAGGTCCAGAATCTGGATTTGTCCAAGTTTTTGTTGTTTTGGTTGTTGTAATTGGATGAAATTGTTTTTTTGACACATGCTTCTTCTACTTCGATGCCATTCTCAATCAATTTAGCAAAAGATGGTATGCATTGGAGTTTGAGTTTGTAACTCATCTCACTATTCAAGTTGTCAATAAAAATTTCCATCTTTTCTTTTTCGGGTACATCACGAGGATATCTTGAAACCATATGCCGCCAACGTTGAAGGAATACCATGAATGTTTCATTTTTTTTTGGTTTGGTGTTACAGACGTCTAACATGGTGATAGCATGTTCAATGTTATAGGAATATTGAGTTATGAATTTGTTGACTAGTTCATCGAATGATTTGACAGGAGGTGTGTTTTTGGATAACCATTACATCGTTTGTCTGCCCAAGCTTCTTGGGAATAACCTCATCAAATAGGTATCATCATGAGCGAATTCAAGACTCATTGTGCAAAATTCTTGAACATGATCATAGGGATCACTTTTCCCATCATATTTGTCGAATTTGGGAACGTCTGAGTTTGGAGGAAAAGGTACCATGTTCAATCTTCTGTCAAACAGATAAGGACAAATTTCAGTTAATGAATACTGTACTGTCGTCCCTTGTTGCATGTCTTACATTTATCTTTGTAACATTTGCATTTGTTGAGTAAGAGCAAACAAAGGTGCATTATTTTGCCGAGGGAAGAATTCTTCCCTTCATTAATTCTAGGCTAAAATGGTGTATGGAATGGTATGTTTTGCTCGGGGATATTTTTCTTAGGTATATTTAGCTCAGGGATATTTTGCTCAGGGTCATGTGTTTCTTCCTCTCTTTATTGTTCTTGATATTCATAATGTTGAGATCTTGTTCTAAAAATGTCCGTGTCTAAGTCTTCAGGAAGTTTAACTCCTTTGCTTGTGAGAATGAGTAGGTATTTTTCCTTGTCATTTTCCATGAGTCTTTCCATGAGTTTTTGAAACAAAGCACTCTCTTGACATTCTTGAAGAAGTTCTTTAGAAATTTCAGTGTCCTCTAGATTTGGACGCTCGAAAGGATTTAATAATCTCTGATTCATGCTGGATTCCAGTTGCATTTTGCTTTGTTTGTTTCGTTGAGAGCGAGTAATGGTGAGCATCTAGTAGAAGCTCTCTATGACAAAAGGAACAAACTCTTCTTCAATGTTTGGCTCAAGGGTTGGTGGTTCAAATCAGGATATGTTATAAGTGATGCACTCTTTGGGAAAGAAGGCCGAATTGATCTTCTCTCCTTGATTTATGCATTGGCTGAATGTTGATTTTTGACAGAATGCCCCACTCCTCAAGGGTTCCTTGTCAAATTCATTTGTTTTATTTTGAAGATACAAGCATATATGATGAAGGAATGTGCAATGAGATTTGAAGAGTTGGTGATTGATGTATAAAAAATTATTTCTTTTGGCAAGTTTTGAAGAACTTGGTTGCTGTTTCTTCAACTTAGTGTTATGATAAATATTATTTCTTCTTAGAATATGAGGATTAGTCATGCACAAGTGATCAATGGTGTCATTTGATTTGTTTTGGATTTAGTTTAGCTTGTTGTGGAAATTTAAGTCTTACTTTATCAAAGTGAAGGTTTAGATGCCCCCTCACGACAAAGTACGTCAAATGATATGGAATACAAGCTTTCCCGATATGGAAACTCGATTTGACAACTTAGAGTTTTAAACAAGTGTGTTTTAAACTTGATTGATGAAGTTTAGGCTGATGAAGGAAAGCTTTCGAAATTGTTTTCAAAATTTTCAAAATTGACCTCTGTTTTGCCCACTGTTTTTCTAGTTTTGACTATGCACTAGAACAAAGTCGCAATGTGCTATAAAAAATTCTCTGTGCACTAGCGAAAAGACTCCATGTGCTATGCTGCCCCTTGATATGCGCTAACTGGTTAATACTATTTAATATTTCTTCAGCTTTTGTTCAAAAGGTTATGCGCCAATATGGGCCACCTATGCACTAACAGTTAAACCCTAAGTGCTAAAGTTTGACCTCTACATGCTAAGCTGATGCTTCAAAGCGCTAAACTATTTTCAAAATGCGCTAACTACCACTGCTTGCTTTTAGATTATAGTGAAGTGCTACTGCTAAGACTTTACGTGCTAAAGAGAAGATTTAATGCGCTAAAAGATGGTTCCTACGCGCTAAACTGCCCTGAAATATATTGACTTGGGTTTTTCTTGCAATTTTGGAATTTTGCCTTGAGTTTTTAGTGCTGATAGATGATTTTTTGAAATAACAAATGAAAGCATGACACCAAAGAGACAACCATTTTGCTTAATCTAAACAAGAAGTGTATGTTCTACGAGGATGTGTTCAAATCCCCAATGTTTCAACAAGTTTAGATACAACATGCATTTCAATCAGACTCTTTATTCAAGGGTCATAAGCAATATCATAGCCCACTAGTCTCGATACTCTGTTAGCTCAAACAGTCGTGTCACCCCTAGGGGGTGCCCTTTTTTTTGCCTTTTGCCAGAAATTAACCCAAAGTGAATTGCTTCACAATTGAGTAGTTATCTTGGGAGATAAATGGTGAGTGATCTTGGGGGTGGATTCTTCCCCACCCTTGCACTATGATATTGCAAATGTCTGGTTACTGACTCGGCTCAAAATTTCTATGCTAAGGTTCATAATCAAGCTTCCTATTCGGCCATCAGTGATAAACTCCCTCAGGAGGTTTCCCAACCTTTAGAACAAAGGTAGAATCCACTATTGTAGAGAAATTTTCTTCCCATGTAGAGAAAGATTATTCGAGATTGCAGCTGGTATTCAATCCACTATTGTAGAGAAATTTTCTTCCCATGTCAAAACAAGGAGGGCATGTTGCTCTCCTTGTGATAAATGAGGATTTTATCTTGGAATTTTAGGGGCTTAAATGCCCGTGACAAAAGGGGAAGGATCAAGAAATTTCTTGATTCTTCAAAAGTGGACATCATCTTATTGCAATAGTCTAAGCTTTCTTAGGATTCTTTTGATAACATAATTTCCAAATGGTCACTTTGGAAAGCTGTTCATGTTCCTTCTTTGGGTGCTTCTGGTGGTCTTATAACTTTATAGAATCCCAAATCAGTCAAAGTTGAGATGTTATCTTTTGCTTCTCATTGGCAGTTGTTAAAGGTTGACTGGTTTGAAGTCTCTTTTGTTTTGTTTAATATTTATGGTCTGACTTCTCCTTCAGATAAAACTGACTTATGGGATTCCTTATCTAAATTGTTTTTATGATATGATGATTTTTTTATTGTTCTTGGGGGTGATTTTAATGTTCTCCTTTCCTCGAATGAAAAAAGAGGGGGTAATCCTACAACTCAGAAGGTTATTAATGACTTCTCTTCCTTTGTACAAAACAGTGCATTATTCGATATTTTTCCTTCTAATGGTTCTTTCACTTGGACTAAAAGGAGATCTAAATGCTAGATTTCCTCTCGCCTTGACAGATTTCTTATTTCCCTAAACCTACGTTTGAGCAACTTTTCCTTTTCTTCTGAGATTGTTACCTCCTCAGATTCTAACCATTTCCCAATTTTGCTCAATTTTGATAAATTGGATCATGTTCCCTCTATTAGACCTTCTTTTAATTTTGAGAAAATGTGGTTCACTCATCCTCATTTTCTTTCTTTATTAAAGCAATGGTGGATAAGTGCTCCATTTTGCAAAGGGACTAAGATGTTCTAGTTTTATTCCAAACTGAAATTCATGAAATCTCAAATTATGGCTTGGAATAAATTGGTCTTTAAGAATATTTTTCATGAAAAAGAGGTAGTTGCCAATGATTTGAAGGTTGTTAATGAGGAGATTATTAGACATGGCACTAATTCCTCCACTAATGATGCTCAAAAGAAATTGCAAGCTTACTAGGAGATCCTTTGCTCCCGAGTTGAAATCTATTGGTAGCAAAAATCTGGTGATTTTGGCTTAAAGAAGGTGATAGGAATACTGCCTTCTTTCAAGCTGAAGCCAATCTTAAAAGAGCTACTTCTACAATTTTTAGTATTAAGGATTCTAAGTCTGGTTATGTCCTTAATTCAGATCAGCAGATTAGAGAGGAGGGGGTGTCGTTTTTTAAGGAATTATTATCTCCTTCTTTTTCTTCTTCCTCCATGGATCATCATGTGGATTTTCTTTTAGATTCTATTCCCTCCCTTGTTTCCCATGAGGATAATGACTTTCTTATGAGGCCTTTTTCTTTAGATGAGCTTCATTCTGTTGTTTTTTCCATGGCCCCTGACAAAGCTCTAGGTCCTGATGGGTTTACTATCTTGTTCTTTCAGAAATGTTGGGATTTTATTGGTTTTGACTTATTAATGGCTTTGGAAGAGTCTAGGAGGGGTGGGTATATCCTAAAAAATTTTAACATCACTTATATTGCCCTTATCTCAAAATCTAAGAATCCCCAAACTTTTGCTGAATTTAGACCCATTTCTTTGTGCAACTCTATTTACAAAATCTTCACCAAGGCTATTTATTTAAGACTTAAAATTCTCCTTCATCATATCATCTCTCCTCAACAAGGAGGTTTTGTTCTGGGTCGGGAAACTCATGAGGGATCAATTGTTTCTCATGAAACTTTACATTCCATAAATACATCCAATATCCTAGCTTTTGTGGTCAAACTTGATATGATGAAGGCTTATGATAAAGTTTGCTGGGCTTTTTTGCTCAAAGTTTTGAGAAAATTTGGTTTCTCTGAAAGCTGGTGTAAATGGACCAAGAGTTGTATTTCTACTGCTTTATTTTCTGTTATCATTAATGGAGCTCCCTTTGGATACTTTTCTTCAACCCAAGGTGTTAGACAAGGAGATCCTTTATCTCCTTTCTTATTTATCATTATGGCAGAAGCTTTTAGTCAATTGGTTATTAAGCAAAGGGATCTGGGCTTTTGGCAAGGGGTATTAATTCCTAACTCTGATATGTCAATCACTCATAACCTTTTTGCCGATGATACACTTTTATTTGGGTCTTCTTCTATCCAAGAGGATACTCATATTAAATTTATTTTGGATACTTATACTACTGCATCTGGCCAACAGATTAGCCCCCATAAATCCAAGATCTTCATTTTTAATACTCCTCAGTTGGTGGCTGATAGACTTGTGAATATCTTAGGTTTCCCAGTAGACTCTCTTCCTTCTACCTATTTGGGGATTCCTTTCTTTATGGGATCTGCTAAATCTTCTATTTGGAATTCGGTTATTGAGAGACTTAAATCTCGTATTTCTGCTTGGAAGGCTAGGTGGTTGTCTCTTTCAGGTAGGATACTTCTCATTAAAATAGTCCTATCTGCCATTCCCAATTACTATATCTTAGTTCTTCAAGCTCCCAAATCAGTCATCTCCCAAATTGAAAAGATTATTCGATCTTTTCTTTGGAAAAACAACATGACAGAAGATAAAAAAATTCCACTGATTTCTTTGACCAAGATGTCTCTTTGCAAGCAAGTTGGTGGTGCTGGGATTCATGACTTATCTAAAAGAAATAGGGCTTTTTGGGGGCAAACTAGTTTGGTCTATGTATACTAAGCCCTAATCTTTGTGGTGCCAAATTATGCAGGCTAAGTATTTGGATTCCCAGAACCCTGCTAGGATCTTCACAATTTCTAATCCTCCACGGGGCTCTGCTATTTGGAACTTTATGATCTCATGTAGGGAAGTTGTCTCTAATTTTCTCTACTGGCAGGTCCATTCAGGGGAGAATATTCCTTTTTGGAAAGACTCCTGGAATGGCTTTCCCCCTCTTTCACAACATGATTCTCTTGCTTCTGTTTCAGTTGTTCTTTCTCAATCATGGGGAGTTAGATTGGTTGATTATGTAGATAGTGTTGATCTGTTTTCTCACAAGGTCTCATGGAAGGATCCCTCTACTCTGCCATTGTCCTTGTAGGAAATTCAAAATTTTAAATCTGTTTTGCAAGATCGAGTGGCTTTCCTTTCTAACATCAAAGATCAACTTATTTGGTGCCCTTCTAAATCGAGAAACTACTCTATTAAAGAAGGATATTTTGCTATTCAACAAATGGCCAATCAAAATGCTCCTCATCATGCCTTTTTGTTCTGTTGGAATAACTCAGTATTACCTAAAGTTGGTGTTTTTTCCCGGCTCGCACTGCAAAATAGAATTTTGACTAGTGATCATTTAGTCAAATTTAATATTGCAACCTCCTTTTCTTGTGTCTTATGTGGTAAAGCTCTTGAAGATGTCAATCATCTTTTTCTTCATTGTGAGTTTGCGAGTAGTTGTTGACATTTTGTCCTACAAAAGTTATCTCTTTCATTCCCTTTACCTTTATCTTTATGGGACATGTTTCAGTTTTGGCGAGTTTTGTATTCATCTTCTCTATTTGCTTGTTTGTGGTTTATAATTCCCTCTTCAGTCATATGGGCCATTTGGTGGGAAAGAAACAAGCGTATTTTTAGATGTGACTCATCGGATTTATTGGTTGTTCTTGGGATTTTGGAAAGAAGTATTATTGAGCAAGTTAATGCTCATGTCCAGAAATATTTTAACATGAATTCAGAGTTCTCTTCTTGGGACAATTTTATGATCTCTTCTTGGAAAAGTATCATTATTCCTATATCACCCACCTTTCCAAGGATTCAGAAAACACCTATAGATAGAAATTCCATAAAATGGCATCCTCCTAATGCCCCTTTTTGTAAATTGAATTTTGATGGATCCTCCCATGGAAACCTTGGTGATTTAGGAATAGGGATAGTTTTTCGTGATCATTTGGGTTCTTTATTAGCATTAAAAGCTATGCCAATTTCTCCTGACACAAATAATATGGCTGAGGCTTGTGTTCTTTTAGAAGGTCTTGCTATGGCTAAGGATTTAAATTTCAAATACCTTCATATTGAAGGTGATTCAGCTATTGTCATTAATGCTTGCAAGGCAAGAAAAGCTGATAATTGGCATTTTCGGTATATTCTTGAACAAATATGGACTCTTCTTGATATGTTTGAGCACCTCATCATCTCACATGTTTATCGTGAAGGTAATGCATTAGCTGATTGCCTCGCTAATATGGGTTGTGACAAAACTATTATTGATTCCTCTTGATTGGGGGGTGATTTGATGAACTTCCCAAACCTATTAATTATAGCCCGTAGGGAGTTGAGGATTTAATCTTTCTTATTATATGATTTCTTATTTATACGAGTTGATATTCTCTTCTCTTGGTGAGGTATTTCTTTTCATAATTCCATTTGGTTTTGATTTGAGGTACTTTGCTTTACTTGATCATCACTCGGCATTCATTAATGATGAGTTGGTTGTTATTGATGTTGTTCGTGTGTTTGGTACTCTCTTCTGGTGTGAAATATGGAGATATTTATTTTCACATTGGGAATCCGTCCTTCATATGTCATTTAAAGTTTGACGTAGTGTTGTTTTCATGATTATCTCTGTACGCCATTTCTTTTGGTTTGTCAGTTTTGTATGATATATCTCCTCTTTCTTTTCATTTACGACATAAAAATTTTGGGCTTCATTTCTCTCTAGCATTTCCGCATTCACCTCTTCTCCTTTGGCATTTGTCTATAATGGCGGACCGTAGATCTCATGTCGTTGGTGTCAGTCATGTTTTGGAACCTTGCATTTCTTGTAAATTCTCTGCGTTTTGTAGTATACATATTTTTTGGTTACAGTTGTTTTTTGGTGCAGGGGCATGTCAATTTTGATTGCAGGAGTTCTTTGTTGCAGGGAATTCAAGATATCCCAGGAACTTATTTTGTAAATAATCTTGCATGCTCCTATTCTGTAAAATGAGCTTGCATGCTCCTATGTGTAAAAGAGCTTGTATGCTCCTTTGTTGATCTCTATTTTGTAACTAGCTTCGACTAGAGGATTGTTCACTACTTCTCTTCTATAATCATGTTGATGAGTAATGACCAGAGTTTTTCTTCCTGGTTCTTTTCTCTTGGAGCTCAGTTTGAACCAATTTTTAAATATATTGTAAAAATTATTTATTATTAATAAAATATATCAAGTGGCATTGCCACCTTGCAAAAAAAAAAAAAAAAAACCTTTAGAACAAAGGCTTTACATATCGTTAAGATACTGGGGGAAGGCTAATTACTATGTGCAACCATTGAAAAGGACTTTCATCACTTTCCACTTTTAATTATAGTGGGTTGGAACACTTGGCTTCAAAGTTGTTTCCCACTTAGGTCTTTCCCTTCACACCGGCCAAAAATGGCTTTAAGAGTTTTTCAACCCCTCGGGAAGGCAGGCCTGCTAAAGGATTTATTGCTTGAATTGAAGAAAGCATTAAGAGTGGTTTGGCTTTTTGATCACCCAATTAAGGGGAGAGCATATACCTTCCACTTTCGAGATAAAGCACACAAGTTCTTTTTAGCCCTTCAAAGCAATGATTTGCTAATCCTATATGGAGATGTTGCTCCATAAAAACATGGTGTTCTTTTTAACTTTTTCAAGGCAATACTTTTTTGATCTAAAAAGAACTTGGTCAACAAAATGAACATGATTTTTGTCAACAAAAGAAATCGATCGAAAGGGGAATATCGTCCCTCTTTAGTTGCAAAAAAGACTTTTGGGACTTTGAGTGGTTCTTTACTTTGCTAAAACCCAAAATGGATCCTTTTATACTCCAAAGGATGGTGAAGTTTTTTTGTTTTTTTAATCCATTTGTTTGCAAAACTTGAAAAAAAATTAATTTGTTTGCTCCTTTTTTTTTTAAAACCCAATTTGAAAATTTTCTCTCCTAGAAAAGCAAGAAAAAATTTATTTTGTGGTTCTTTTTAAAGCCAAACAAAAGTGAGTTCAATTTTAACAAGAATCAAAAGAAGTTTATATCTCAACTAACTTAAATAAGTTATTAAAAACCTAAAATATTTAATGATCTTAAAATCAAGCTCCTATCTGCAAGAAATTTGTTAAAACCCTGCAAAATACAGGTAAAATTGTTAGAAAATCTGTGGGTTTTTGTGGACTTCAACAAGTCTAATTTTTACATTCGGTTACAGTTTCTAGTTTTGCCTCTGTGTGTGATGCGCTACAGAACAAACTATATAGCCAGGATGCACTATCGGATAGACCCGATGCACTAAGATGTTTTCCAAATGCTCTAAGCTATTATTCTTCTATGCCAAGACCTACAGGAAAAAGTTAGTGAGGATGATGCACTAAAGTATGATCTTCATGCATTGGGAAATGAGTCCCACATGCCAAACAATAGTTCGTATGCCCTAAATGATACACCAGATGCGCTAAGGGATGTTCTCTATGCACTGATTCTTATTTCCCACGTACCTGGAAAAGTGTTTATTTTTAATAATTGATTTGATTAATGGGGTAGAGCCCCACGGTGGGCGCCAAAAAAATATGCGGGAAAAGCAGAGCGATGAAACTTAAAATGTAAAATAAACAAAGTTAAAAGAGGCTTGTCCACACACCCACAAGACTTCTTGGTGCAAGTTATGGAGTCATGAAGAATGACTCAGCTTCCCAAGGTTGGTTCCATTGTTCTCTATCTCACAAGGTCCCTCAAGCCAATGCCTTTTCTCTCAGATCACTGAGCAAAGTGTCTTAGGGATGACAAATGCAAGAACGAGGGATGCTTATGATTGATTTAGTTATGAAAATTCATCCTATCTATGCATGATTCTACAAATGCAATAAACTAGATTATAAGATGACAAGATTAGTAGCAATACTATCTTAACATGATATACTAGTTTATGAGTTAAGCTAATGATAAAGGAAATAGTCTAAAATGCTTATTAAGTTTATTCCTATTACAAAGAGAAGCTTAGATGTGTTAATAAAATTGAGCATAAACGAGATACTAAAAGCTTGCATGGATCTTTAAAATGGAGGAATGAGAGCTCTATTTATAGTGAAAATAGGGCAATGGATGGTCAGGATTGAAAGAGTTAATCAAGGGTCAAGTTTGAAAGTTGTCAATCCATGTTTTCAATTTTCACCAATGTAATGGTGACAATTGTCAACATAGGACTGGTTGAGAGGAGAGGTAAGAAGCATTAAATGCTTGAGAAGACCTAATGGTTACCCTAGCAGGTAAGGGTTATCCACTGGATAAAGCTTTTACCCAAAGGGTAAACTCTTGTGCAAAGGTTAAAGGAATAACCATGGTCAAAACAATAAATGCTTGATGAGACCCTTGGGTTAGATGGAGGTTAAGTTAGTCAAAAAGTCTCTAACCATGCCACTACGGGTTAGTTAACCATTAATGGTTTGAAGACTTTGGGGAAAAATTTATAAGAGTCCTTCCAAATTTGGGGGTATTCAACAAGTTAGCTTGTTGAATGGATAAAGGCTTTAATGCCTTTTGAAGAATTTACTCCAAATTTGAGAAGTGACCTCCTCAAATTTAGGGAAAGGGTGTTGGCATTTTTGATGATTGATGTTGTGATTGTCATTGATGGACACACACTTGATTTGAGATCACTTTTTGTATGTATGAGTTAAAGCTCAACCGGTATTTGTTCCAACCGGTATGATGTATTATAGTCTTTAGACTATCGGTGTTTTGCAGAAAGCGGTATGAAGACCCCAAGCGGTTTGAGGATCTCAAGCGGTACGAAGGAACAAAGTGGCACAACGCATATTTCCCAGTCTTCATTTTGTCAAACTAGCAACTGGTATTTTGCTTAAACCGGTATTTTGTATGAACCGGTAATACTCTGTGATGAGTTACCATACACCGATTGTTTGGCGGTGCCGACACTTTGGTGGTGCATTTGTGTCATGTTACCAAAAGTGTCCAGATGCATTGAACCTAGGAAATTGTATTGTAATCCTATTGGACCGACATGAAATCAGATTCTTTTATAAGGACATCAAGTCTAGGGTTTTAGGTTGTTGCTAGGGTTTAAGATGGTTGATGAGTTTTTGTAAGTGTGATTATAGAAGAGAAGTTTAGGTCTGTGAGAGAAGGTAGAGTGTGAATGTGTTGAATAAAGAAGTAATGCTGGAATGCATTAGGAATGAGCTATCAAGGATCTAACCAAGTAGTCTATGCTATTTACTAGATCACTCACTTGTTGATTACTCACATCTTTGACAAGTCTGAAACCCTTAACCGGGTAGGCCCAAAAAGCCTTTTGTAAATCCCTTAACAAGGTGGTTCACATCTGTGGATCTAAAATACTCTAGCAAGGTAGTCTTTAATTGAACTTATCTCCTAATAGAGGTTGAGATTCTTAATAGGATCTGTTCTGGTAAAGAACATTGTATGACCTTAACCGGTCTAGTTCCTATTCTGTAGATAGTTACTTGTGAGTTTCATCTCATTGTGGTTTTTCCCATTTGGGTTTCCACATCAAAATCTCTTGTGTTATGGTGATTGTGCTTCTATGGGTGAATGTATTTTTTTCTATTTGGTTTGCATGTGTGCTAACTAGTTTGTTTGCTAAACTATTTTACTGGTTTACTGCTAGACTAGTAAAGTGTTTAAGTATAGTAATTTTTGGCATACTAATTCACCCCCCCTCTTAGTATTCATCAATTGGTATCAGAGCCAACCTTTCTATAAGTCTAACCACTTGGAAAGAGATATGGGGGAATACACTATGAGGGAAATTACTCATCGACTCACTCAATCTAAGCAAGCCTATGATGAACTTATGGTCAAATATAAGGCCTCTTAGGCAAAAAGAAGAGAGCATGCTGAAAAAATGATGGAGCTATCTGAAAATAGTTCTTCTGATGAAGCGAACATGGAAGCCCTAATTCAAGAAGTAGAAAAGCTTAATGAATCCAATTCCAACCTAAGAAAGGAGTTGGAAGGACTGACTATTTGAATGTGCCAAGAGCTTGAGAACCGGAGGAAAGCTGAAGATCTGGTAAAAGACAAAGATCATGAAATCTCCAAGCTGAAGCAAGAGATCAATGCACTTACTTCTCACCTTCATGAAAGAAAAATGGAAAAAGAAGAAGTACAAGGTGAACTAAATGTGGCTACTTCTGAGAATGCAACCTTGAATGAATCCAATGTTGCTATTTCCAAAGAACTCACCGAGTCAAAGGAAATACCCGCCAAATTCAATAAGAGTACTGTCAATCTAGAGAAGAAGCTTGAATCAGCTAAACCAGTAAAGAATACCAATGGACTTGGTTTCTCTGATTATGAGAAAGGTGAGACCTCTAGAACAAAAGATGGAGCATCAAAGAAACAACCAACATCACAAGATAAAGGTAAACAAAAGTTCAAACCTGTTTGCTTTAACTATCTCAAGGAAGGACACACTGCTAATGTATGTAGAAGTAAGGCTTACAATAATTTTCCTTACTTTATAAACAATGTACCTAGATCCAATAAGTTCAATGGTAATTGTTATGCATACAACAAGTTTGGGCATAGAGCATCTGAATACAGGTCTATTATGAAAAACACTGGAAGATATCCTCAGAGGACTCAAGGAGTTGGTCTGGAACCTTTTGTGAACCGGAATCCCAACCGGTTTAATACCTTTAATCATTAGTTAGGTAGAGGTGGCTATCAAGCAGCAACCGGATGGAGAGAAAACTATTTGATTTGTCATTGTCATGGTCACACTGCTGCAACATGTAGGAGGAAGAATGGTAACATGAATAATGGACCATGGAGAGCACATGGAATGGTCTGCTATCATTGCAACAAACTGGGTCACATTGCTAGATTCTGCAGAACAAGAAAGAACATATCAGATGACATACCAGTCACTCCAGAAGGAAAGATTTATATTAAAACTGTTCAAGCGGATATGAACAAAACCTAGAAAAAGAAACCAGGAGTGTTGCAAGAAGAACCGGTTTCTGCACCTAGTGTGGAAATTTCAGAACTAGCAAACTAAGCTACAAAAATCTTAGGGGGAGAAAACAGTGAAATATCTCGAACCCCTGGTTGACACTGGTAAAAGACCTTAACCGGTATGAGATACCTGTCAGTTGGCAGAAGACCGGAAATGGTAAAAGGCAAATAAGGGTTTACACCCTAATAGTGGAGCATTTATTATGGTAGGTGGAGAGCCTGTTTAAAAGGAATTTTCAAATCATTTCTCACTTATCATTTTTTGAGCGACGAAATTTTTCAAGTTTAGAGCAAAGTAAAGCGATTAACACTATGATTCAAAGAATTTATCAAAATCCTGAAGAAGAATTTGAGGCAATCATCTGTTGGAGAAGTATAGAACGCAAAGCGATATTTCAGTAATCGAAGGAGTGTGAAGCGAAGTTCAAATTGCAAAGCCCTAAATTTTGATCTACGAAGGTATTTTTCAAAATTCCCTGCTTATCATGGCTTCCGCATCACATGCTAGCTCTACTGCACCTATTGATTCTATGGACTTCATTCAATGGAAGTAAAAATACAATGCCTTGTCTCAAATACCCACTGGTGTTATAGTAGAAGAAGGCATTTTCGATTACATAGACTGTAAAATCAAAGACCCAGGGTCTCTTGTGATCCACTCCTAGTTAAGTTTGTTCTGTGAAAAGGATAAGAAGATTAAACTGGAATTCAACATTTTGGAAAAGAAGAAACTTCACAACGTAGTCTATTTTCTTGAAGAATTTTTGGATGATCACATTCACATCATTCTGAGCAAAGTGCCTGGTGATAAGATGTACTTAGAGCGGACGCATGATATCACACCAGAAGCAATTCATGCCATCACCGGTTTCTGTAACATAGGGGAAGTGCCAACCCTAAGGAAGGTCAACAAGACTGAAATGTTCAAGCTCACCGGTTCAATGAGTGACTCACGTGGAATGACCATCAACTCAATCAAGGACGATCTGGTCAAGTACGCCTATATGGTGATAGGTTACCGAATGTTCTCTGATAGCAGAATTAATTCTATCTCTACTGCAGTGGTAAATGTCACTTATAGGATGATCAAGGAAGATGTATCATTTGATCTGTGCACTTGTATGCAAAGACAACTTCTGTTGAATCTTAATTTGATCAAACAGGACAATGCACTAAGATTTTAGTTTGGACAACTACTGGTTGGGTTGTTCTTTTACTTCCAAAGCTACTTTCCAGGAGTAGGTGACATTCAGTGGTCTGCTAACCAATTGGTGACAAAGAAAATCAAGGAAAGCCTACAAGTGGTTGGAACCGGCTATACAGAAGTGCTGAACAAATACTTTGATAAGTTCAGATGCAAGATGAGCCAAAGGATAAGAATATCTGGTGATTTAGTCAAAAAGTATGAGGAAGACATCTGCTTCACCATCAAAGTGGATGAATGCATAATGGAGGCCGTTGAGCCCAGACAGGAAGAAGTGGAGCCTATGGGATATGAGGTAATGTATGATATGCTGGATGGGTATGCTTCTACCCTAATCACCTCACCCCTTGATCCTAAGGAAAAGAGAACTGGCACCTATTTGGAAATGGTTACACCGGTTGTAGAACCCCCAGTAAAGAAAGGAAAGGTAGTGCCTTCAGCATCGACACTGGCTACTGCAGCCAGTCCCAAAGTGACCAAGCAGTCACCAGCTAAGAAGAAACCATAAGCAACACCTACCAAAGTCTTTGAGAGGAAGTGGAAGATAAAAAACAATACACCAGACTCAGAGGACACTTTCTCTGAAGAATCGCCTAAGAAGACTAGGCAAATGAAGAAAAAGACAAAGAGTGAACCGACAACATCTGCACGGGTAAATATTGATATTTCCTCTTACAAACCTTTGACACATTGTCAAAGAACTATAAAGAATATTAGGAGAAAATTGTTGAATGATTTATTTGATTGTTTTGATGACTTCAATGATGATGAAAAGGAAGAAGTTGAATAGGAAATCATTAAGTATTTGTGTGTTAATGACCGATCACCTTCAGAAATTAGATCTGAGACATCAAATTCTTTGTCTAATTCTTTAGACAACAAATGGCGCATTGCCATAGATAAGGAACAAGAAATAAGGGAGAAAGTATTTGCCCAATACTTTCCTGACCTGTCCAATTCTGAGCTATTTGAAGTCATTAACCAAAACAAAGGACTCTTCTTCACTAGAAGGAGAAGACTCTGGTTATTAGAAGGGAGAATTGATGATGTTGAAAAGGACACTCATCTTCATATGACAACTACTATACACTCATGAAGTGTGTCAAGCCAACAAGAAGGTTGAGCAAGAACTAGAAATATCAAAACCGAATGAAGTATATGATAGTGAAGGGGAATCGGTCACTGAACAAATGGAACCCATTGACTTTGATGCCTTAGATGGTGAAAAAGTTACTTAGGGTACACCATCAGAAGGAACAGGATAGGAGAAGCGGACAGAAGAAGAAAAGAAGCAATAGGAAGCAAAAAAGAAGAAAGAGGTAGATGAAGAGGATAAGAGAAAAAAGGAGGAAAAGAGGAAAGAGGAAGAGGATAAGAGGAAAGAGGAGACAAAGAAGAAAGAGGAAGAGGATAAGAGAAAAGAAGAGGAGAAGAAGAGAAGAGAAGAGGAAAATAAGAAACAAGAGGAAGAGAAGAAGAAGAAGGAAGAGGAAAAGAAAGAAGAGGAGAAGTGGAAAGAGAAAGAGAAGAAACAGGAAGAGGAGAAGAGGAGAAGAGGAAGAAGGAAGAGGAGAAGAAGAAGGATGAAGAAGAGACGAAATGAAAAGATGAAGAGAAGAGACAAGAAGCAGAGAAAAGAAAGAAAGAAGAAGAGGAGGAGAGGAAGGCTCACGAAGTAAGCAAAAAGCCAAGGACAAGGAAGCAGTGGTAAAGAGAACACAGGTGGAGACCCCAATGGCAACCGGTAGTCAGGCTAAACTGGCTGACATTACTAGTCCCATTGACCTCCAGTCTGCAAATGAATTAGAATTGTTGCAGAGAATTAAGGTTGCTCAAGAATGCCTGGAAGTGACAAGGAGGAAAAAGGAGCCAGATGTGATCCAAGCTGCGGTGGACACTCTTACCGGTTTGATATCCAGTACGAACCTTCCTAGTATCGATTCCTCACTTGCACAATTGAAGCTCCTATGCACAATTTTAGAAGACCGGGTGCAAAGCCTAGAAGAGGTTGCAGAAGCAAATGCCAAGAAGGAACATCAAAAGGCTCTGGACACTGCCTTGGTGAGAAAGTTAATAGAGCTCTGGTATGATCTTCAGAAGGCACAGAAAGACATTAGAGATGCAATGGATGAGGGTAATCTACTACTCAACAAGATTTGCCAACCTCATTTATTCTATGATGATGTCCTCACTCAGAAGGACAAACTGCAAACATGCAGTCATTTATTAGCACCTTCAAGATGCCATATGACTCCTTCTCCACATATGGACAAACTGCTCACTGGTTTCAACTTCAGTTTGCAAGACTAGAGGTAGAGATAAGCAACCAGACATGAAATTTGTAGGAACTTCAACTAGTCCTACTGCCAAGACTGCAAATTCTCCAGAAATGCTACCTCAATATATATGCCCTAACGGTTACTCAAGAGATGAGTACCATGGATGCTATGGAAGAACATGTCTCCCAGATGCATACAGAGAAAGAGGTGGCTACCTCCCTACTTGAGTCATGGTCCTTATCCATGAAGCAATTTTTGCAGGACTTTAAATCAGTTTTTGACAAGTTTTACTCTTTACTGTCATAAACACTTATTATTATAATACTAATGAAATAGGGGTTAGTTTGCAATGTTTTTGTCATTGTTGGCAAAGGGGGAGAGGTATAAATTTTGATGTTTTAATGTATACTTTTATGTTATTTCTGTTAAGGAGTAGTATACATTGTATTTTCTGCAAAAGGGATAGTGTATATGCTTAGGGGGAGTAATTTTGATTATGGCATATTTTTGTTGTAAAGCACTTAGATGTCAAAATTATCCTAATTTTTGCCATCAATGGCAAAGGGGGAGATTGTTGGCATTTTTTATGATTGATGCTATGATTGTCATTGATGGACACACACTTGATTTGAGATCACTTTTTGTATGTATGAGTTAAATCTCAATCGGTATTTGTTCCAACCAGTATGATGTATTATAGGCTTTAGACTATCGGTGTTTTGCAGAAAGTGTTTATCGATCTCAAGCAGTATGAAGACCCCAAGCGGTTCGAGGATCTCAAGCGGTACGAACGAATGAAGCGGCACAACTCATATTTCCTAGTCTTCATTTTGTCAAACCAGCAACCGGTATTTTTCTTAAACTGGTATTTTGTATGAACCGGTAATACTCTATGATGAGTTACCAACCGGCATTTTGTGATGAGTTACCATCCACCGATTGTTTTGCGGTGCCGAAACTTTGGCTGTGCATTTGTGTCATGTTACCAAAAGTGTCCAAATGCATTGAACCTAGGAAATTGTATTGTAATCCTATTGGACCGACATGAAACCAGATTCCTTTATAAGGACATCATGTCTAGGGTTTTAGGTTGTTGCTAGGGTTTAAGATGGTTGATGAGTTTTTGTAAGTGTGATTATAGAAGAGAAGTTTAGGTTTGTGAGAGAAGGTAGAGTGTGAATGTGTTTAAGACTGAAGTAATGCTAGAATGCATTAGGAATGAGCTATCAAGGATCTAACCAAGCAATCTGTGCTATTTACTAGATCACTCACTTGTTGATTACTCACATCTTTGACAAGTTTGAAGCCCTTAATCGAGTAGGCCCAAAAAGCCTTTTGTAAATCCTCTAACAAGGTGGTTCACATCTGTGGATCTAAAATCCTCTAGCAAGGTAGTCTTTAATTGGACTTATCTCCTAACAGAGATTGAGATTCCTAACAAGATCTATTCTAGTAAAGAACATTGTATGACCTTAACCGATCTAGTTCCTATTCTACATATAGTTACTTGTGATTTTCATCTCACCATGGTTTTTCCCATTTGGGTTTCGACATCAAAATCTCTTGTGTTATGGTGATTGTGCTTCTATGGGTGAATGCATTATTTGCTATTTGGTTTGCATGTGTGCTAACCGGTTTGTTTGCTAAACTGTTTTACCAGTTTATTGCTAGACTAGTAAAGTGTTTAAGTAGAGTAATTTTTGGCATACTAATTCACCCGCCCTCTTATTATTCATCAAAGGGGATAATGGATGGGTTTGGGGTTAATTGATTAGGATTAGATGGATTCTAGAAGAAATTAGGAATAGGGTTTAGGATGCAAGTGAGGGATGTAGGAAAATGCAAGTGGGAGAGGGAAAATAGAATTAATTAAAATAAATTACTTTATTTCAATTTGGTTATAATTTGGGAAATTGAATAAATTAGATTTATTCAATTTGGGGTAAACTATTAATTAAATGTATATTTAATTAAAAGGTAAGAAGAAGGGTTTTAATTAAATAAAATGATTTATTCAATTAAATGACATAAAGGGCTTAAGTGAATTTAACTAAATAAATTGAATAATTTACTAAATTAAATAGAGGAATGTAGGTGATTTAGTTAAATTAGATTTAACTAAAATAGAGGAATGAACATAAAATATTCATTTAGGAATATGGTCATTTTTATACATATAAGGTATCAATCAAACACAAAAAAATTTAAAAAAGAAGACTAGATTTCAAAAATAAGTTATGAGAATAATTTTGTGATTATTGGCTCAGAGCATTGGAGGATGGCTTCGCGTTCAAGGGAGGTTTCTGGTTTTGAGCTAGGGCATCTAAGCCCTACCTCTTGAGAGTTGATTCTCTATCTATGCGTGGTGGGGAGGGAAGTGTGGTAGGTTACAGGGAGGGGTGGCTTCTTTGGCCATCATGTTTGGTGCTGGTGGTTGCGAGGGGGGCTCGTGGGAGGAGTGTTGGTGCAGGGTGCGGCTGGGGTTGGATTGGCGGTAGGGTTGGGGGGATCATGTGGGGCGAGGGGGGTTTTCAACCCATTCTTTTCTACGGTTGTGTTTGGGAGGGGTGGGTGATCGGTGTTTGTTGCGGCGAGGGATCGGTGTTTGCCATGGTTGGAGACCTCCTTGCCCTCTTTTGTTAGGGTTGTGGTTTTGCAGTTGGGTGCGATGTCTATTGCTAGTAGTGATGCCTCAAGGGTTTCACTCGGTATGGATTTTTGAGCAGCGGTGGGCTCAAAATCACCATCTAAGACCTTTGTTAATAATCTTTTTCATCTAGATCCGGGTATCGCTAGTGCAAGTATGTCTAATTATTCTCGGATTTTGAGGATTCATGGCTGTCTTGAGAGATGCAAAGAGAGACCGAAATTGGTTATTCCACTTGAGATGATTGAAGATGATGTTGAATATTTTTCAAAGCACTCACTTTACTGCAAATTTTTGGGGATGAGGGTTTCTCTGCAGTTTCTAGAGAATTGGGCTTAGAGGACTTGGGCGCTGGAAGGGGAAATGGATATTATGTTGTTGGCAAATAATTACTTCATGGCTACATTCAATTACATGGAGGATCGCAATAGGGTCTTTGAGGGAGGCCCATATTTTCATAACCAAGTGGGGTTCTTCACCAAACCATAGCATGCAGGATTTAACCCTTCAGAGAAGCTTTCGAATAGTGTCCTAGTGTGGGTTCAATTACCTAGATTTCTGGTGAAATGTTGTCGGGAGGATGTGCTATGCATGTTAGCTTCATTGCTTGGGAAGCCTGTTGGATCCTCAACGCAAACCCTGGGGAGAAAGGTAGTGACTTTTTCTCGCATCTATGTTGAAATTGATCTTATTAAGCCTTTGTCAGATGCTATAGATATGTGTGCATGCTCTTATTCTTGGATCCAACAACTTGATTATGAGACTTTACCCTTCCGGTGTCACCTTTGTCATGAGTATGGTCATTTGCAATGCAAGTGCCCTAGGTCTAAACCGCTAGTGCATCAGCCTCAACAACCCTCCCGTAACCTTGATGGGGCTGATAAAGGAAAATCCTCAATGTCTAGTGAGGTTGTTGGTACAGATGGTTTTGTCCCAGCTAGGACAAGGAACAAGAACCGGGGTCAAAATAGGTCTTTGCAGGAGAGATAGGAGGACGATACTTTTAATAGATTTGAAGCTTTGGATGATCTTGGCCAACAAGAGGTTAATCTAGGAATGCTTCTTTTGGATAAAAGGGTGGTGGGATTGGTTCCTGATAGTGGGAACTTGGATACTTCCCAGGCCTAGCAGGAGGTTGGGAGTCAACTTATGGATACAGTTCAACACGTAGTGGCTTAGGAGGGACCCATCTCTAGTAATGAAGAGAAGATGGTTGTTGGGGAAGTTTCTCTTGTAGCACACGATTTGGGCTCTGTTGGGATTAAAAGTAATAGGATCTATTCAAATCTTGGCCTTCTTCAGAAGGACATCAAAAAAGTACCCGTGGAGAAGATATCGAAGGTTGGTAGAAAGGACTTAGATAAGATCAAATTGATGGGGGAGAATTTGGTTGAGTCAGAGTCGGTAAAGACTCTAGATTCTCATTTTTCTAATCCCCTGAAATGATTGTTCTATTATGGAATGTTAGGGGCTTGAACAATGGCCCTAAATAAAAAGTTGTTCGAGAGTTGATAAGGAGTCATTCTCCCGATGTTATTTTCCTATAGGAAACTAAGTTATCTGTGGAGAGTATGTTTTGTATGGTGCTGAACTTGTGGGGGAGAGGTGATTGCCAATGTATTGGGGCATTTGGCTCCTCCAGAGGTGTGGCTCACCTTTGGAACCCCTTGAGGATTCGACCTATATGGTGGGTTTCTTCCGAATCATTCTTATTTGGGATTGCTTCTAATCTTGAGACTAGGGAGTACATCTTTCTTACTAATATTTATGCCCCCACTGATCTTCATGGTAAGCAGAAGTTGTGGTCTCATATTACCTTTATGTGTAGGTTAGTTCCTTTCCATCTGTGGATTATGGCGGGTGATTTGAATGCTATCTTAGAGCTATGTGAGAAGAAGGGTGGTGTTAAGTGATTGGAGCCTTCTTCCATCCTTCTTCGTGATAGTATATTAGACATGAATCTTGTTGACATCAAGCTTAGTAATGGTTTATTCACTTGGAACAACTAGAGGATAGGGGAGGATTGGATTATGGAGAGACTGGATCACTTCTTGGTTTCTAGTTTTTGGGTTGGTGGGGGGTGGTCCACATGCTTTGAGATCCTAGATTGGAGAGGATCGGACCACTGGCCCATTAAATTAGTGTCTTCTTCTACTCGAGTGTCTCATGCTCCTTCATTCAAATTCCATCTTATGTGGTTGTGTGACTCTTCTTTGCAAGAACTTATTGTAGAGTGGTGGAGAAAAGGGAGGCCAACCTATGGCACTGCTATGTACACTTTTGGTAAACAACTGCAATTTGTTAATTTTCAGCTTAAACGGTGGAATCATCAGAGCTTGGGTAATATTTTTCATGCTAAGGTCATTGCTCAAATTGAGTTGGATGGCATTATGAGAGAGATACGAGAGCATGGATTGCC
Organism: Cryptomeria japonica; assembly: GCF_030272615.1. Taxonomy (NCBI): domain Eukaryota; kingdom Viridiplantae; phylum Streptophyta; class Pinopsida; order Cupressales; family Cupressaceae; genus Cryptomeria; species Cryptomeria japonica. The sequence continues at coordinate 408,197,444 of NC_081413.1, read as the reverse complement.
AGATGCCTTGCTTAGGAAGGAAGACATCGCAGTTAAGGATATAGAGGAGTGGGATCTTAGGGAGGAGATCTACTGAAAACAAAGAGCTCAGATTGATTAGCTTCAAGAAGGAGATAAGAATACTACATTCTTATTCAATTAGGTGAAAGAAAGAAGACATGGTAATGCAATCCCTAATATTGTGAATGATAGAGGTGAGCAGTGTTTATCTTTGCAAGATATTTCTAGGGAGTCTATGCAATACTTTCAATCCTTATTCAGGGAGGACTCTCAGGGGGAGTTTGAAGAGGAAGCTCAGGTTCTAGTGTGTATTCCTTCTTTAGTTACTCAGGAGATGAATGAGAATCTAATGGGTCCTATTTTGTTTGATGAACTTGAGAGGATTGTTTTTTATATGAAGAAGGGGAAGGCTCCAGGACCAGATGGGTTTCCGATTGAATTCTATCAAGAAACTTGGGATATTATCAAATTGGATTTATTAGAGGTGGTCCAAGAGTCCCAGAGGAATAAATAGATGCTTCATGCATTGAATGCGACTTTCATTACTCTCATCCCCAAGTGTGATGGGGTTGATTGGTTAAGTCAATTCGGCCCTATATCTCTTTGTAATGTGATTTACAAGATAATCTCTAAGCTAATAGTAAAAAGGCTGAAGAAATGGCTTGGGGGTCTCATTTCTAAGGAGCAAAGTGGTTTTGTTGAGGGTCGTCAAATCTTGGATGGAGTGGTCATTGCTACCGAGACCATTCACTCTATGGTTACTTCTAAAGAAAAAGCTATGTTAATCAAGCTAGACATGGCAAAGGCTTATGATAGGGTTTGATTGTCCTTCCTTTAGAAGATCCTTAGGGCCTTTGGTTTTGTTGCCAAATGGATCCATTGGGTGATGAGTTTTATTTATTCTACCTCATTCTCTATGCTAATCAATGGAGATCATACTGAGTTGTTTGGTGCTTCTAGGGGTCTTCGTCAGGGGGACACTCTTTCCCCCTACTTATTTATCCTTCTGGCTAAGGGTCTAGGGAAATTGATTAAGCATAATGTGGGGATGTGTATTATTCATGGTTGGAGTTGGTGTAATCATATTCCTCCTTAGTCTCACTTGTAGATTTGGATGATACGACACTGATGGGAGTGGCTAGGATTAGTGAAACCATAAATTTGCTTAAAGTCTTGGATGTCTATCTTGCTGCTTCTGGCCAGCTGATCAATGAAGATAAATCTTCCATGTTCTTCTTCAACACACCGAGGCCTATTCAGTGGAGGATTTCTCACATCTTGAGATTTTAGGTTGGCTCTCTTCCTTTGACTTACTTGGGTATTCCTATCTATACTGGCAATCCTCTCAGGGAATCTTGGCAGTGTATTCTGGACAAATTTCACATGAAGGTTGAACATTGGACACACAGATGGTTATCCTTTGTTGGACGGGTTCAATTGATCAAGTTGGTGGTTCATTCTCTCCTGATTTATAGGGGTATGCTTCAAGTGGCACCAATGTGGTTTGTGAAGGAATTGGATTCCTTGGCAAGGCAATTTTTATGGGTGGGCAACTTGTCCTCCTCTAAATGGTGTCTTGTCAAGTGGGACTTGGTGTGTATCCCTAAACAATTGGGTGGGCTTGGCTTAAGGCAATCTTCATCATTTGGGGTGGCTTTGGCCGAAAAATTGTACTAGAGGTGGTGTGTGGAACAGGATGATGTTGGGCTAGTATTTTGTCTTACAAGTATATGCAGAGAATTATGAAGGAGGAAATCCCAAGATATCCGCTTGTGGGAAAAGGTTCCACGATTTGGAGCACACTTAAGAAAGGGGCTGCACTGATAAAGGAAGGTTTATTTTGGATATGTAAGAGGGGGGAAGAGGTGCTTTTTTGGTTATATTCTTGGGATGGATACCCTTCCATTATTAATCAGTTTCCTAATTTAATGAATCTTTGCCAGAGGCTCCTTGAGGCAAGGTGATCTAGAGTGAGTGACTTTAAATTGAGTTATAAGTGTGGAAAATTGAATATGGTGTGGTGGAAGGTGTCTGATGAATGGTCGGCTTTTGGTTTGGAGGAATACTATGTTGTGCTTCATGGCATTTTGGCTAGTAGACACTATAGCCCTCTCAAGGATAGGGATAGACTTGTGTAGTCCTCGAATCCTATGGGTGTTTTTGTTGTCACTAGTGGATACCAGGAGATGTTGACCCATAGATTGGAGGGAAGGGAAGTGCATTGGTGGAAATATGTCTGGAATAAATTCTCTTGGCCGAAGTGCAACTGTTTTCCTTGGACTTTGTTTTTGAATAGATGTCTGACCTGGGACAATATTTGCAAGCGGGGGTTTCATGGTCCCTCTATTTGTGTTTTGTGTGGTAATGGGGAGGAGTATTGTTCACACTTGTTCTTTAGATGCCCCTTTTCAATGCAAATCTGGCATTACTGGTGGGGGGTGTGGAAACACCCTTGTATTCATGCAGGTTCTTTGGTGGATTTTTAGAGTAGTATGGGTAAGCCTCCTACTTTGTCCTCTTTTCTCTAGATTGTGTGGCACATAGGTCCCATTTTCATACTTTGGCAGATTTGGTTAGAGAGGAATCGAAGGATTTTTTGGGAAGTCCAACTGATAGTTTAGCAAGTTTGGTATAGAATAATAGGAATGATCAAGGAAATGGTGGAAGCTAAATGTGAGGTGAATTTTCCTATGGAAAGAGGAGAGGTTGAAATTGTGAGTAGGATGGGTTTGCAAGAGTTGTCTCCTATTTTTGCTTGTGTCAAGAGAGGCAGATGCGCTATGAAGAAGGTTCAAAGGGTGGGAAGATGGTTGCCACCCCAGGATAATTTCTTAAAGATCAACACTGATGGCTCCTCTTGGGGTAATCTAGGTCCTGCTATAATTGGCAGTGTTGGTAGGGACCATTTGAGGGAAGTGGTTTTCTTCTTTTCAGTGCACAAAGGACAGCATGATAATAATTTTATGGAGGGATTAGCAATTCTCTATGCTCTTGAGTGATATTATGCTTTGGGGTGGCATAAGGCTCTATGCGAATAGAACTTATAGATTATTGTTAATCTGCTAATTGAGCAAGAGGTGGTAGGGATTAATTGGTAGCTAGAAGGGATTGTTCACCAGATTTTGTAGGTTAGTGCCATGATGGATAAGGTGTCTTTCATCCACATTCCTCATGAATGGAATAGAGCAGTTGATTGTTTGGCTAAGTGGGCTTTAGAACATGGAAATGAATGGAAAGGTGGGGGTTGGGGGCATCTCTCCCAAGATTACTGTCAAGATTTTCATAGGATCCTTGCTGAGAATATAGATAGTTATGAAGTTGGATGACAACTTTATTTGCTTATGATTCTTCCCTAGATCCTGGGGACTCTGGGCTTCTTATGTAATGCTCGTGCCTAATTATTAATAAAGTTTATACCCCTTTATTCAAAAATAAGTACAATGGAAACCCTAATAATGATGAGACACCTTATTGATAAACTAGACCATCAAAGACTGGACAAGTGTAAAAGAAAATCAACTATGTCTTAGCTTTAATCTAGGATAATCTAGAACAACATGAATACACATAAGATTAATAGAAGACAACAATGGGATAATGTATATAAAATTAAATGTTAAGATATAAAAGTAAATGCAATGGTTAGCAATACTTTGTTCATTGATCAAAAAATGTGGAAACTCAATGGATAAGCTAGGGTATGTAATATTGGACACATGCAAAGAAACGTAAATGACAACAACAAGTTAATACAATATTAAATTAAATTTTAAGCTACAAAAGTAAATGCAATGGATATGGGTACTTATCTTGTTGGCTAAAGAATATAGGTCTTTGATGAAATAATATTTAAGAAGAATTGACATTATATCACAAGGGGACACGTTATAGGTAAACCCTTGAAAAGTGTAAAATATCAAAGCTAAAAGGAAAGATCTTTAGTATGGTGTCTTGAATGTGGTAAAGATCATATTTGTGTGACTATGTTCTTTTTACATTTATCTAGAAAATAAAATTAAAAAATCTTATTGTAATTAATAGGAGTTGATATTTCAATTGGGGGTTTGGCTTGATTCATGTGGTAAAGCATGAGGTCATGGGATTTGATCCCCCCCAGCGCACATGGTAGTGGAGGACATGTCGTAGCAACATCACTGGTCACGTTAAAAGGTTTTATTAATAAGGGGCTACCCAATTCCTATAGTCTAAAAAAAATTGTGAGGTGATATTTCTCTACTACTAACTCTAACTCATCATGAAAACTAATTTGGCTAAAGAAGTAGCTGAACTTACTTATGTAACATGTGTATGAAAATATTATCATTTTTTTATCATAAGGATTATCACTCATGATGTCACCATTCAAAAAATGTGAGGTGAAAATATATGATGAGTCTCTCAACCCTAATGTACTTCCCATTTGGAATATTGAAATGATGATTTATTTTTATTATATCCAAATGTCTAATAAGAACAAGGTATCATTTATAAAGTTAATGATGTTTGATATCACTAAGGTATTGATCATCGAATGCCAAGATGCTCAAATCCCTCACAATGTCATAACCCTCTTTTTGGACCTTGATACGACTTGCTATTATTATTATTATTATTATTATTATTATTATTATTATTATTATTATTATTATTGTTATTATTATTGTTGTTATTATTATTATTATTATTATTATTATTATTATTGTTGTTGTTGTTATTATTATTGTTGTTATTATTATTATTATTATTATTATTATTATTATTATTATTATTATTATTATCAAAGGATCCAAAAAAGATAAAAGCATTAAGAAACTAAACGGGACAGACAGCGAAAAAACCAACAAAGTACTAGACAAAAGCCAACACAAAAGTCCAACACAACCAGCGAAAATAGAAAAAAGACAAATTACATTATGTTTTTAAGGGCATTAGCCAATTTATCGCTAATCCCTTGCATTTCTTTGATATTCTCCTTGAGAATTGGGATATCCTTTGAAGAAGCCAAGGCAACCTTTTTCAAGCTCGCCCTAGTCCTTTTAGCTGCACCTCCAGGAGCACTATCCACATTCCCAGCCTCACTAGTAACCTCTTCAACATCAAGGTCCACAATAGACTTGGTAGGGCAGGAACCATCAAGGTATTAGGCAATTTCCTCCATGTTCCTAGTTGCAGAGTTGAGGATCTCCGGAATCAGAATCAGGAAGTTCTTCATAGCCGCCTTGCCTTCCTCCAGCTTGCTTATCTGAACTTCCAGCTTCTCCACCTTTTCATCCATTTCCTTTTTCCATTGCTCCAGGTTGCTTTCACCTTTCTATCCCTGCTCTTCCTGATGATTAGCCTTTTTTCCCATTTTATTAATTCTTTCATAAACCCATCTATCGAAACCCAGACGAGCATCAGACTAGTTCTTAAGCTTATCTAGGATAAGCATACCAGTATTCATCTCATCACCAGCTCTATCCTTTTCCATGCTAGTATCCTCCTTATCCTTGTTCAGCCCTATTTCCATTTCCTTATCCTCTTGGATTTTCTGGTTATTCAGCCCCTCCATGGGCTGGTTGTTGAGATCACCATGGGCTGGTTATTATTATTATTATTATTATTATTATTATTACTATTATAATATGAATTTTATGATTAATGTTAGATATAAAAGATAAATTAAAATGAGGTTGAAGTTTTTAAATAAAAAGGAATTTAAGTGGTGAAACACACATGAGGTCATAATTTATTTGAAAATTACTTATTTTCTCAATATCCTAATTGAGCACATGGTGCAGGAGAAATAAGAAGATTCTAGAAAAGAATTTAAATTCAAAATACTAAGGAATAATTATTATATTTAGCAAATATATGACATGGGAGTTATAAAATTACCCTATGACAAGAATAATTCTATTCATGGCATTTTTATGACTAAGGAGTTACAAAATGCATTTTGATAAAAGGAAAGAAAATTCAAATTCAAATTTCTCGCAACAACCAATTTTGCACGAAATTAATTTAGAAATTACCTATTTTCTCAATATGTTAATTTAGCACATGTTATAGGAGGAAATGAGAAGTTTCTAGAAGTGGATTTAAAATTCCATCTTCTTGCATATAACTCCCCCACTATGTCAACAGTCAATTTTGCATGAATTCAATTTTGGAAAAGAATCTCTATTTTCAATTAATTCTTTTGATAGTGGGAATGGTGCACCTATTCTATATAATGTATGCTAAACTTTTGAAGAAGGGAGTTCATTTTTTGGTTTGGATGAAAAAAAAATGTAATTTCTTGAGTTCTTGCAAATTCTTGTTAGTAGTAGTAGGATTTTCAAGCTTTTGAAGAAGTCTTATCAAGCTACAAGGAAGGAGTGAAGAAGGGTAGTTGGGAGATTGGAGGAGTTTCAATAACAAGTGACTCATTTGATCCAAGTTCCTTCTTGTCTACTCTCATGTTTTGAAATAGATTTTTATGTAGTTGAAGAAAAATTAGAATTCTATTCACTTGTATGCTTTTCCTATTGTAAATTTGTGTAGAATTTGATAAAGAAGTTTATATGCAAATAGGAAATAAAATTTCATTTATTACCATTAATTAGTAGACTCCTTTTCAAAATGCAAATGAGAATATCATTTAAGCTCTTTTTTTTCCCATTCACATTGATTTTTATTTCTTTACAAAAATTTAGATTTCAAGGAATAAAAGTGAAATATATTAGGAACAAATTATCCTCTTTTGCCAAAGTAAATCAAGAAAAAAATCAGATTTTTTTTAGAATAGAATAACATGTGTTTTATTATCTTTGTGAAAGATCTTTTCTCAAAAACATCTTTATCTTTTTCTAACTAAATATCTCAGAAATTGTTTATCTTTCTCTGTGATATTTTGTCTCTAAGAATGAATTTGTGAAAATGTGTCCCTCTGTGAAAAATTGAATCTAAAAAAAAGATATATATGTTTAGTGTGCAAAATTCAATTCTCTGTGAGTGCATATCTCTGATTCATTTGTCTAAGAAGATATCCATATTGTGATTTTATGCACCTTTCTGTGTAAATACTACCCTCTATAAATATTTGCCTATGTATATCTCTGTGGGGAAATCAGCTCTACGAAAATCCTTTCACAAATCTATATTCAATTTATTTAATTGTCTATGAGAATAAATATTTATTCCTCTATGTATTTTATTCCTCAAAGCAATTTATCTTCTTGTGATTATTTATCTTTTAGAAATTTATTCCTCTGTGTATTTTATTCCTCAAAGCAATTTATCCTCATGTGAATTATTTATCTTTTTTTTTTGTATTAATAATCGAGAGATCAAAATAGAATGAGTTTATACAAAAACCATGGCAGGCAGCACCTCAACCATCAAGCAGTAAAGTCAGAGACACTAACCAATTGAAAATATACAGCCATCCATCTGTGAAAAAGAGCCAAAAAGGAAAGTATATAACAATATACAATATTCGAGACAACAGACTAAGGAAAACACTAATTGTGACAGCCGCATAATAAACATCTATTGGAGAATCTCATCATGATTCTCCAACCACGTGGTCCAACCTTGTGGACCTTCCATCCACACCACCTTCTTCTGATCCAAGATCTAAGTAAACATCTCGAGCTTGTCAAAGTAGGGACCTTTGTTGTCTTTGAGTTCCTTGATCAGCTTCTTGAGCGCATCATCAAAGGCAGTCTGATTCTCTGCAATCCTTGCCCATTCAAATCTGTCTTTCATTTTATAAATGAACATAGTTGCATGGCCATCCCTGAGGAAACACAACAAATTTTCCCTCTCCCTATTCATCAAAGAACAAACCTGCACAACAATTTTATAACGTATGAGTTTTCTAAAAAACCCAGTAAGAGATCTATCATTGCCTTGGAACTTTTCCTCATTTTGAAATTTCTAAATAAACCAAAGAATGAAAGAAGAAAGAATTTGCTAGAATAGGTTAGCATCCTTCTTAAGCCCACGAATGAAACCAGTAATAATATCAAGAGTACAAACATGTTCAATAAGAGAGATTCCAAACATCAACCAGACTTCTCTAGCAAAAATGCAATCAGGAAAGATGTGTCGTGTAGTCTTAGGCTTCCTACAAACAGAGCATAAGTCATAAGCAACCAAGTTATTCCTAATAGGAAGTCTATCCAGCATGAGTTGCCACCTAAAGCATTTGATCTTAGGGGGGATGGGAGACATCCATAATTTCTCAAAGGTTTTCTGCCAAGCAGAGGTACTTGAGTCAACATACCAAAGGGAGTTAATGTGATCAACCACCGAGCTGTCATAGTTGAGCAATATATAAATAGACTTGGCTTTAATCTTGGAGAGGAGGGATCCATCCTCCCAAAGGAATGAGAGGTATTTGTGAGAGTCAACATCAGTGTTCCTGGGAAGGTTTAGACAAGCACAAGCACTTTAAATCATATTGTAGGTTCTCTTATGGGAGGCAGGAAGGCCATACTCACCACTAAGATCCTCCCAGCTAATAAGATTATCATATTCCAAGATGTCCATAAGATACTTAATACCCTTATTATACCAACACCTAGCAGAACAACCTTGGGTTAAGGCAAGGGGTTTAGAATTATGGTAGAGATTCAACCATATTGATCTCTCCCCTTCCAGAGTGTTGCTATAGTCAATGCTAGAGTTGACGATAAGTTTGTGCACATGCTCCCAAGCTTTCCAAATGGACTTGAATACCCAAGTGCATTGGACAGACATAGAGAAACCACCTATAACTAGATCACTAAAGGGGAGGGCTTTCCAAGATTTGGCAAGCTTGGGGACACCATTTTGAATGTTGTTTCTGACAAGAATCTTCCAAGGTTCTTGTCCTTCCAAAGCATGAAATATCCATTTGGCAGCAAGGGAAATTCCTTGCATTCTGAGATCCTTAAGATCCAACCCACCAAGTTTCTTGTCTATGTGGCACCAAATCCATTTGACTGTGTGGGCCTTTCTTTTACCCTTGCCATCAGACCAAAGGAAGCATCTGATAGATTTTTGGATTTCAAAAACTTGGTAGTTACTGAACATCCAAGCCGAGGAGTAGTAAATACTGTAGGAAGAAAGGATCTTTTGGGAGACTTGAATCCTACCAGCTAGGGAGAGAACCGTATTGTTCCACTTGTTAAGCTTTTTATCAATCTTTTCTTTGACCCAAAGCCATATGTCCTTAAGAGATAGAGAGACAGAGAAAGGGATACCAAGGAATCTAACTATCTTGTTGGGACCTCCCCATGAGTATCCTGATGAATACTAAGAGGGGGGGGTGAATTAGTATGCCAAAAATTACTGTACTTAAACACTTTACTAGTCTAGCAGTAAACCGGTAAAACAGTTTAGAAAACAAACCGGTTAGCACACATGCAAACCAAATAGAAAATAATGCATTCACCCACAGAAGCACAATCACCATAACACAAGAGATTTTGATGTGGAAACCCAAATGGGAAAAACCACAGTGAGATGAAACTCACAAGTAACTATCTGCAGAATAGGAACTAGACAGGTTAAGGTCATACAATGTTCTTTACTAGAATAGATCCTGTTAGGAATCTCAATCTCTGTTAGGAGATAAGTCCGATTAAAGACTACCTTGCTAGAGGATTTTAGATCCATAGATGTGAACCACCTTGTTAGAGGATTTACAAAAAGGCTTTTTGGGCCTACCTGGTTAAGGGCTTCAGACTTGTCGAAGATGTGAGTAATCAACAAGTGAGTGATCTAGAAAATAACATAGATTGCTTGGTTAGATCCTTGATAGCTCATTCCTAATGCATTCCAGCATTACTTCAGTCTTCAACACATTCACACTCTACCTTCTCTCACAGACCTGAACTTCTCTTTTATATTCACACTTACAAAAACTTATTAACCACCTTAAACCCTAGCAACAACCTAAAACCCTAGACATGATGTCCTTATAAAGGAATCTGATTTCATGTCAGTCCAATAGGTTTACAATACAATTTTCTAGGTTTAGTGTATCTAGACATATTTGGTAACATGACACAAAAAGCACCACCAGAGTGTCGGCACCACAAAACAATCAGTGGATGGTAACTCATCACAAAATGTCAGTTGGTAACTCATCACAGAGTATTACTGGTTCATACAAAATACTGATTTAAGTAAAATACCGGTTGCCGATTTGATAAAATGAAGACTGGGAAATATGAGTTGTGCTGCTTCGCTCCTTCATACCACTTGAGATCCTCGAACCACTTGGGGTCTTCATACCGCTTGAGACCGGTAAACACTTTCTACAAAACACTGATAGTCTAAATACTATAATACATCATACCGGTTGGAACAAATACCAGTTGAGCTTTAACTCATACATACAAAAAGTGATCTCAAATCAAGTGTGTGTCCATCAATGACAATCACATAATCAATCATCAAAAATGCCAACAATCTCCCCTTTTGGCATCGATGGCAACACTCTGGAAAATTTTGACATCCAAGTGTTTTACAACAAAAAAAATGCCATAATCAAAATTGCTCCCCCTAAGCATATACACTATCCCTTTTGCAGAAAATACAATGTATACTACTCCTTAACATAAATAACATGAAAGTATACATCAAAACATCAAAATTTATATACTTCTCCCCCTTTGCCAACAATGACAAAAACATTGCAGACTAACCCATGTTTCATTAGTATTAAAATAATAAATGTTTATGACAGTAAAGAGTAAAACTTGTCAAAATCTGATTTAAAGTCCTGCAAAAATTGCTTCATGGATAAGGACCATGACTCAAGTAGGGAGGTAGCCACCTCTTTAATTGTCACCGGTTGGTCAGCAAACCACTGAATGTCACCTACTCCTAGAAAGTAGCCTTGGAAGTAAAAGAACAACCCAACCAGTAGTTGTCCAAACTTAAATCTTAGTGCATTGTCTTGTTTGATTGAATTAAGATTCAACACATGTTGTCTTTGCATACAAGTGCACAGATCAAACGATGCATCTTCCTTGATCATCCTGTAGGCAACATTTACCGTTGCAGCAGAGACAATTAATTCTGCTAGTAGAGAACATCCGGTAACCTATCACCATGCAGGCATACTTGACCAGATCATCCTTGATTGAGTTGACAATCATTGCACGTGAGTTGCTCACTGAACTAGTGAGCTTGGACATTTCAATCTTGTTGACCTTCCTTAGGGCTGGCACTTCCCCTGTGTTACAGAAACTGGTGATGACATGAATCACTTCTGGTGTGATATCATGTGTCCATTCTAAGTACATCTTATCACCGTGTACCCTGCTTAAAATAATGTGAATGTGATCATCCGAAAATTCTTTAAGAAAATAGACTACGTTGTGAAGTTTCTTCTTTTCCAGAATGCTGAAGTCTAGTTTAATCTTCTTATCCTTCCCATGGAACAAACTTAATTGGGAGTGGATCACAAGAGACCCTAGGTCTTCGATTTTATAGTCAATGTAATCAGAAATTCCTTCTTCTACTATAACACCAGTGGATATTTGAGAAAGGGCACTGTATTTTGACTTCCATTGAATGAAGTCCATGGAATCAATGGGTGCAGTAGAGCTAGCATGTGATGCAGAAACCATGATAAACAGGGAATTTTGAAAAATACCTTTGTAGATCGAAATTTAGGGCTTCGCAATTTGAACTATGCTTCACACTCCTTCGGTTACTGAAATACTACTTTGCGTTCTACTCTTCTCCAATAGATGATTGCCTCAGATTCTTCTTCACGATTTTGATAAATTCTTTGAATTGCAATGTAAATCGCTTTTCTTCGCTCTAAACTTAAAAAACTTCTTCACTCAAAAAATGATAAGTGAGAAATGATTTGAAAATTCCTTTTAAACAGGTTCTCCACCTGCCATAATAAATGCTCCACTATTAGGGCGTAAACCCTAATTTGCCTTTTACCATTTTTGATCTTCTACCGACTAATAGGTATCTCATACCGGTTAAGGTCTTTTACCGGTGTCAACCGGGGGTTTGAGATATTTCACCATTTGCTCCCCCTAAGCTTTTCTAATGCTTAGTTTGTTGGTTCTGAAATTTCCACACTAGGTACAAAAACCTGTTCTTCTTGCAACACTCTGGGTTTCTTTTTCCAGGTTTTGTTCATATCCACTTTAACAGTTTCAATATCAATCTTTCCTTCTAGAGTGACTGATATATCATCCGATATACTCTTTCTTTCTCTGCAGAATCTTGTTGTATGACCCAGTTTGTTGCAGTGATAGCAAACCATTCCAGGTGCTCTCCAAGGTCCATTATTCATCCTTCCATTCTTCCTTCTACATGTTGCAGCAGTGTGACCATGACCATGACAAATCACACATATTTCTCTCCATCTGGTTCCCACTTGATAGCCACCATTGCTTGAGTGATGACTATAGGTATTAAACTAGTTTGGGTTCTGGTTCCCAGAGGGTTCAGGAAAAACTCCTTGATTCCTTTGAGGATACCTTCCGGTATTGTGCATGACAAACCTACATTCAAATGCTCTATGCCCAAACTTGTTGCATGCATAACAATTACCATTGAATCTATTGGATCTAGGCTTATCATTTAGAAAATAAGAAAAATTATTGTAAGCCTTACTTCTACATACATTAGCAGTGTGTCCTTCTTTAAGATAGTTAAAGCAAACAGGTTTTAACTTTTGCTTACCTTTACCTTTGAATTTCGGTTGCTTCTTCGATGCTTCAACATTTGCACTAGAGGTCTCACCTTCCTCATGACCAGAGTAACCAAGTCCATTAGTATTCTTGACAAGTTTGGCTGATTCAAGCTTTTTCTCTAGCTTAACAGTACTCTTGTTGAACTTAGCAAGTATTTCCTTTGACTCAGAGAGTTCTTTGAAAATAGAAACATTTGTTTCCATCAAGTTTGCATTCTCAAAGATGGCTATGTTCAGTTCTCCTTGCATGTCTTCCTTTTCCACTTTGCTCGCATAGAGTTGAGCGGTTAGGGCACTGATTTCTTGTTTTAACTTGGAGATCTCATGATCTCTGTCTTTTACAAGATCTTCAACTTTCCTTCGGTTCTCAAGCTCTTGACACATTCAGATAGTCATTCCTTCCAACTCCTTTCTTAGGTTAGAATTGGATTCATTCATCTTTTCTACTTCTTTAATTAGGGCTTCCATGTCTGCTTCATCAGAGGAACTGTTTTCAGTTAGCTCCATTAGTTTTTCAGCATGTTCTCTCCTTTTTTCCTGAGAGGCTTTATATTTGACCATAAGTTCATAATAGGCTTGCTCAGACTGAGTGAGCCGATGAGTAAGTTCCCTCATAGTGTATTCCCCCAAATCTCTTTCCAAGTGGTTAGACTTATAGAAAGGTTGGCTCTGATACCAATTGATGAATACTAAGAGGGGGGGGTGAATTAGTATGCCAAAAATCACTGTACTTAAACACTTTACTAGTCTAGCAGTAAACCGGTAAAACAATTTAGCAAACAAACTGGTTAGCACACATGCAAACCAAATAGCAAATAATGCATTCACCCATAGATGCACAATCACCATAACACAAGAGATTTTGATGTGGAAACCCAAATGGGAATAACCATGGTGAGATGAAACTCACAAGTAACTATCTGCAGAATAGGAACCAGACCGGTTAAGGTCATACAATGTTCTTTACTAGAACAGATCCTATTAGGAATCTCAATCTCTATTAGGAGATAAGTCTGATTAAAGACTACCTTGCTAGAGGATTTTAGATCCACATATGTGAACCACCTTGTTAGAGGATTTACAAAAGGCTTTTTGGGCCTACCCGGTTAAGGGCTTCAGACTTGTCAAAGATGTGAGTAATCAACAAGTGAGTGATCTAGTAAATAGCACAGATTGCTTGGTTAGATCCTTGATAGCTCATTCCTAATGCATTCTAGCATTACTTCAGTCTTCAACACATTCACACTCTACCTTTTCTCATAGACCTGAACTTCTCTTCTATATTCACACTTACAAAAACTCATCAACCACCTTAAACCCTAGCAACAACCTAAAACCCTAGACATGATGTCCTTATAAAGGAATCTAATTTCATGTCGGTCCAATAGGTTTACAATACAATTTTCTAGGTTCAATGTATCTAGACATATTTGGTAACATGACACAAAAAGCACTGCCAGAGTGTCGGCACTGCAAAACAATCGATGGATGGTAACTCATCACAAAATGTCGGTTGGTAACTCATCACAGAGTATTATTGGTTCATACAAAATACTGGTCTAAGTAAAATACCGGTTGCCGGTTTGACAAAATGAAGACTAGGAAATATGAGTTGTGCCACTCCGTTCTTTCATACCGCTTGAGATCCTCGAACCGCTTGGGGTCTTCATACCGCTTGAGACCGGTAAACACTTTTTGCAAAACACCGATAGTCTAAAGACTATAATACATCATACCGATTGGAACAAATACTGGTTGAGCTTTAACTCATACATACAAAAAGTGATCTAAAATCAAGTGTGTGTCCATCAATGATAATAATAGCATCAATCATCAAAAATGCCAACATATCCAAACTACTGAAGCTAGTCTGGGGTATCCTCTTTCGACCCAAACAAAATAGATTTGGAGTTGGAGATACAAGCGCCAAAAGCTCTACCAAAGGTGTCAATTTTTTTATTGAGGCAATCAATGTTATGCCTAGAGAGCTCTAGGAAGAGTGAGGTATCATCAGCAAACTAAATGTTGAGCAATTCAAAGTCATCCGATAGCTTAATGCCATGAACTCTAGGAGATAAGGTGTCATCTCTTAGGATTTAGAATAAGGAATCCAAGGCAATAACAAATGGAGAAGGGGAAAGAGGGCAACCCTGCCTAATGGATCTAGTAAGAGGAATAGGCTGAGAGAAAGTCCCATTAACCTCAATCAGGGTGAAGGCATCTTTAAGAAGGATTTGAACATATTTACAAAACTCACTAGGGAAACCAAAAGCTTTAAGCATCATGAGGATGAATTCCCATTCCACCCTGTCATAGGATTTCTCAAAGTCAACAAGGAACATGGCAGAATCTTGATTAGAAGTCTTGGCCCATTCCATAGATTCCTAGCTAGTGACAAGGTTCTCAAAGATATACCTACCTTTAATGAACCCATTTTGGGTTGAACAAATGAACTTGGGAAGAATTTTTTCAAGGTGAGAATCTAGGGCTTTGGCTAAGATTTTATATGAGATGTTAAGGAGGGTAATTTGCCTCCAGTTTTTTATGAGGGCTTTGTCCCCATCTTTTGGGATAAGTTTCACAATTCCCCTATTAATGGACTCCCCAAAGGTGCCACTATCAAGAGATTCAAAGTATATGTCATAGAGGTCTTTAGTGACCCACTCAATATTAGCTTTGTAGAATTCAACAGGGAGCCCATCAGGGCCTGGGGCCTTATTATCCTTGAGAGCATTAATGGCATCAACAATTTCTTGCATAGAGATTTTGGTCTTGAGGAGGAGCGATTCATTCTTAGAGATCCTATTAGGGATAATGTTATTACATCTATTTCTAGCATCTTTCGATGCTTCATTATCTTCTGAGGTAAAGAGAGTCTTATAAAACATTTCAAAAGCATCTTTGATATCATTGATATTCAGGAGTTCCTTGTCATTCTATTTTTGTTTGAGAAGGTTAAAGAAAAATTTGGAGCCTTTGTCTCCAAACTAGAGCCAGTGATTACGGGCTCTGATGAAGGCACCCCTAATTTTGATCTGTTGATGTTTCCTAAGGATGTCTCTAGCCTGAGAGACCCCGTTCAACCAAGGTAGAGGAGGAAGACTGTAATTGAATTTCTTGTTCCAAGGAGTGGAGTTGATAAATGAGAATTTTTTCCACATATTTGTAATCCTTGGCTTTCTTCTGGCCAAAAGTTTGGAATATCTTCTGCCAGGAGGAGATATTCCTATTCCATCTGAGAGTGTGAGATTGGGGATGTTGATTCTGCATGTCAAAGAGTCTAACCATTTTAATGGAAATTAGTAAATCCTTATCTTTCAACATGGAGGTGTTGAGGATAAACTTCTTATTGCAAGGATTGTTGTTGGAGATGGAGTTCCTAGTATTAATGATAGCTATGATAGGATAATGGTCAGATAAAGTCACCAACAAGATAGCCACCAAGTTCCCCAGGTGGTTAGGGGAAAAAGAAAAGTAATCTTTATTGACATAAAACCTATCTAATCTGGAGTAGATTTGGCTAGGTCCTTGCTGAAAGTTACACCAGGTGTACCATAGGGAAGAGGTTTCCGATTTGTTGCCATCAAGGGGGTCGAATAGCTGCATTTGTTACTTAAATCTATCCCATTGAGGTTTCTCAAGGCTTTTCCATTCAAAAGGGATACCCCCGGCCTTATCATCTTGGTTTTCAATCATGTTAAAGTCCCCAGCCATAACCCAAGGGATACCCGGGAGGGATGCCAGCCAAAACCAGAGGGACTTTCATTAGGTGCATATATAGAATAGATACCAAAACAAGAGCCTCTAATATCCAGGGTAGCCCAGGCCACTCTGTTACATGGGGAGATGCCCCTATCCCTAATGTAATTCGCCCACTTAGGGTTAATGAGAAGACCATATCCACCCTTACCTTTAGGATGATTAGTGCATATTTTGATCGCATCTCTCCAAATAAAGTCAAGCATAGTGTCAAGAGAGAACTCAACAACTTTAAGTTCTTGAAGCATAAAAAAATCAATATTTTTATGACAGTTCAGAAACCTTTTAATAACAAACTTCCTATCAGGTGACTCCAAGCCTCTAATATTCCATGAGATGTACTTCATGGGAAAAGAGGATTAAGAGGGACTACTAGGGAGACCATTTTGATCTCCAAACTTTTTCTTATTCTTGGAACCGATAGGTCTACCTTTCTTCTTAGCCATGGAGCATCCTTTCATGAGGTCATCATCATCCTCACTAAGCTTAGTTTGATCAGTCCTACCATCAATATTTTCTCCAATGTTGGACCCAGACAATTGGGACCCTGCAAAGCCAGGGAGCATTGAGCCAGACTTAATGTCTTCTAAACCCATATTAGCATAAATAATTTCAATAACATGATTGTCCTCTATCTCATTAAGCATAGATGTTGAGGGGTTGGTGGTGCTATCATCAAGGGTAAGCCCTGCAGAAAATTTTAAATCAGATCATTTGGGAGTCCTAGATTTGAGTATCATTCTCGCAGGGTTATCACTCATGATAACATCACCAACACCATGATCAAATTTTTCAAATTTTTTAACCGTATTTTTAACCAAGGAATTGCTCAAAGTTTGAAAAGCAGTTGGTATGTCATCAATCATAGGGATGGAGTAGTTACTAATGGCTACAAATTGGTTAGTATTTTGATCAACAACACGGATTTGATCCAAGGTGAGTTGTTGGGCATTTTTTCATCTTTGCTTCCTTGATGTGATCATCTAGAAACCATCAGAAAGCGATTCCTCGGGATTTTTTTTGGAAGCGAAAACAAGGTTGCGGGGTGCAGAAACCATAATTATGTTGTCAACAGTTGTTTTGTTCATTTTAATGGGTTTAAAGCCAAGAGCCGAGTCTGAGGTGGGATTATTTTTAGGGTTAACATTTTCTTCAATAGATTGAAAATTATTTGGGTTTGAGATCGAATCCTTACCAGAGTTAGGGTTTTCAGAGGTTCCTGTTGAGTTAATGTTAATTTTTTGCTTCTTGCGGTTAATAATTGAGCAATTCTTTCGAAGATTCCCTTCTTTTTTGCAAATAAAATATCCATTTAATCCAACAAGTATTTCAACAAGGCAAAAAATGGTATCCCTATTGATGTTAAGGTTTAGAAACGTAGGGATATCGATCCCAGGTTTAATAGAAATAAGCAATATTGCATCGAGGTTTGGCACCAATTGTGTAGTTTCATCAATCCGGATTATTTTCCCAAATGGCTCCAATAACTGGGGTAAAAAATGCTAGAGGAAGGGAGGGACATCCTTAAGAATGACCCATCTAGGGCATGATAATGCAAGAACTTCCTCATTAACCACCTTCGGAGACTAGGCCAGGACACGAAAAGAAGTTTTTCCGACCTTCCAATACTGCCATTTGAGGGCTTCGAGCTGTGACTCATGGTTGTTCAAGAAAATAATGTAGAGACCTTTTTCATAATTTCCTACAAAATGAAATCCTAAGCCCTAATTTCAAATTCCAGAGATTATGAAACCAATCATCTAAGAATTTTCTAGGCGGGCATCTCTCAACATCAACACAAGTAAACAAGATTGCAGTATCACTTAACCTAGATTTTTCCAAAGCAATTTCTTTCAACATTTCATCGTTTGGTGAAATGAAGAAGGAGTTCGAGGGAATGGTAGGGCTCTTACCTTCCTCACTGGGTCATTCACCTCTAGGAACCGTAAGAAATATCGCACTAAGGGGCACTCCATTACTGGACGAAGCGATAGTCTCGGCAAAGGATTTTTTCTAGTTTGAATGAGCCTGTTCGGTAGGGCTTGAGGCATTAATGGCATAGCCATCCAATTATAGCTCCATCGAGAGCCGAGGATGGGTCACACGAGAAACAAGAGAGGGTGAATTAAAAGCTTCGTAGAAAATGAAGATAGAGTACATGCAACCGCCAAAAAAAGAAACTAGATAGAAAGCAGGGAGAGATAAAGCAAACCACGTGGAGGAGATTATCTCCTCCACATCATCGCAGCGTTGACCACATCATCCTTCACAACAATTTCGCATATTCGCCAGCAAAGCCATATCCCCATATATCTTTCTGATCCTTCTTGAAGAAACAACTTTCGGTGGCCTCTGATATATGTGATATCTTCTTCCAAGCTTGCATTCCTAGGTGCAATCTACAACGATTTTCCCTTGTTATCGTTGCTTGACACCAAGTCATCCTTTGACCGAACTGGGCGCTACTAGATAATTAAGCCCGATATGCAGTCCTTCCAGTTACTAGCTATAAAGATTTAAACCTGTTTGAACTCTATAGCTCCTCTTCTCATGACAATCACCTCCTTGGCTCCAGTTGCTTTAATCTTTATCTGATTGTGATAAATTCTAGCTCACAGAGGAGGGAGACTGTTGACCAAGATCGGTACCTCGACCCTATCAACCCCGTTAGAGAAAGAAGCCCTGATGGTGGTGAAGCTTCTGTCGAATCAAGAATTTGTTGTGATCAAATATTACCGTTACCAAAGAAGATGGAGCATAAAACGCATACAAATGAACCTCCTGCTAAAAGAAACTCCTCAACAAAGATTATCTTTAAAAAAAATCAATTATTTATCTTTCAAAAATTAATCCTCTATATATATATATTTATTTTTTTTCGTCAGAACAATTTTCTTCCTCTGTGCTTGTCGATTCTAATTTATCTTCTATGTAATTAAACTAGATGAGTTTTAAAACATTAGATTTTATACATACATACATATATATGTATATATATATATATATATATATATACATGTGTATATATATATATGTATATGTGTATATATACATATACATATATGTATACATGTATATATATACATATATATATACACACATATATATTACACACACACACACATATAAAAACACAATATACATATTCTTTTTAAATTCTTATTTGGAAAGTTTCTTTTGCATTATCTGATTGGGTTTATAAATATATTGATTAAAAAAAATAGAGATTTAATTAAGAGAATATATATATAGTTGGAAATAGACTTAAAATAATTATAAATAAGTAAATATATTAACAAATAATAAAGTATATATATTGTATATCGAGTTTAGTTTCCAGCAGAGAAATGATATAATATGAAATTTGGATGTAGACAGTTGTTAGCATTTCATTTATTTTATTAATTTTAACACGGTAAGTTTCATGCAATTAAATGGACCAGATGAATCTATGATACCGAGGGGATTCATTAGTTATGGTGTGCAATAAATTTGAGTACTACAGCCATACTACCTCTCTCTCCTTTTGGCATCAATAATTTTTCCATCTATTCCAGCATCACATTGTAGTAGACAAATAAATTATATCCATACTATAGAGTTTTCAAAAAAATAGAAAATTAATTAAATATCATATACATAGTATTATAATATAAAAAAAGAGAAGCAAGATAAGATGATCTGAAGGAAAAAAAAGAAAGAAACTTATTGTCCTTTTATAGTAAAATCATCGAAAAAAAAAAGAAAGAAACTTATTGTCCTTTTATAGTAAAATCATCGAAAAAAAAGAAAAAAGAAACTTATTGTCCATTTATAGTAAAATCATCATGAGATAGTAATGTCACCTACTGTAATGTTAAGGTTATTAAATGATAGTAATTAAAAGTCTTAGGCTTTCTAAATTTTAATCTCCACTAAAATAGGAATTTTCTAATTGGATTTCCTATATCATCAAAAAAGAAGGGAAAGAGATCCATTATAAAGGTACGTGAAAGATTTCTGAAAGTTTTTATACATGGCTTTCCTTCTTGGAGTGAAAAAAGTCAAATTTCTTTTACTTAAAACATACTTTATCTATATAAGATAGAGTTCTTTTAAGTATTATAAATTATTATTTTTATTATTCATGATCATTTTAACATTATATATTATCTTTTGATTCATTTATTATTAAATTTATAATTGTAAGAAAAGAGTTAACTTCTTTGGTTTTGGACAAAATTGAATTGGAGGTTGACATGTACAACACAATACCTACATGTAAAACTTGAAAAATAACCCAACGTCTCATCTTAGATATAAGTAAATAATTAATCATTAGCCTAATTACTACTATGGAAAGAAATATAAGGAATAGTTAGTTATCTCTTTATAATCTTGCAAAGGTTTTGGCATTAGTTCAAAAGCATCTAGAAGTAGATTGATTAGAATTATTTATGAACTTTATTGGCTAACTATCAAGTATTTAGACTCTCTTCTAATCATTTTTTTTATTTTCAAACAATTAGTAATTAAAAATAATGTGAGCTTTTTGTTAAATAGTTTTTCCCCTTCAAACAAGTAAATATTAAATTTATTTCTAAAATATTATTATTTGATAATTTAATACCTTTCAAGTATTAGGATTCTTCTAGGTTATGATTGTAGAGAATGATTAAAGATAGAAATTTATGTTACTCCAAGTGGGATAATTAGGTGGTTTATCAATAACTTGGTTATTATCAAGCTTACTTTAGAATAGTTTTTCCTTCAAACAAATAAGTGCTAAATTCATTTCTAAAGTCTTTCTACTTAATCATTTAATCCTCTTTAAGCAATTTAGTACCTTTCAAGCATTAAGATTCATATTTCAAGAATAATGGTTGTTTCAAAATAATTATATCATATGAGTAGATCAAATCTTTTTCGTAAGTTTTCGATGAAGTGAAAAGTAGGTTTTGAAGGGGCCTCAAAACCCTTTTACAGAAAGATAATCAAAAGATAAGACATTAAAGAGCAGCTAGATAGAGCAAAAAAAAAAAAAAGAGATAGCTAGCAAAGACAAAAAGCCAACAAGAAGCCAAAAGAGGCAAAGGGACAACACAAAAAAAAAAAAGGGACAACCATGAGAAATAGACCCTAAGAAAGGTTTATGATAAGCTTCATCTCTTCTTACTCTAGCTAGAGCATAGAGGCAACATCACTCTTCAGATCCTCTAGCTCCTTAGAATGTTGGGCCATCTTCCTAGTACTAGCTCAAGTTCTTTTTCCATGACCAGTAGTTCCCCTTTCAAGAGTCAGAACCTTATCCTTAGTGGTATCAATAGTGTTCTTTTCTTGATGGATCTATTCTAGTTTGCTGATCATCACACTAAAGCTGTCGGCAGAGGCTTTCAGAATTTTTTGGCTTTGTTCTCCAATTTTCTTCAAGGTATTCTCATGATTGAGAACCCACTTCTCCAAATCATTGAATCTAGCCTTCGTATCCTTAAATTGAGAGCCATATGCTCCAGTGATAGCCTCTGCATTGCTAATGGATTTAGTCAATTAATTTAGGTAGTTAGGTAGGGTACTGAGATTACCTATTCCAACAACTTCTAAGGTATCCACTTTCCTGGATGAATCCTCTTTCTTGTTCTTCAAACCATCCATCTCTGAATAGACCCAATCAATAACCTTGCAGAACTCCATCATCCCACTCTTTGCGATATTCAACATGGTTAAAGGAGAGTTTTTGCTATCAATGTTGATCTTAGGGGTGGTATTATCCAAGGTCCCCACGTTAACACCAGTAGCATTGGGAGACAGAGTATCACCTTCCTTCACTGTCTTCCCATCTTCTTCAACATCATCTATCCTATTATTAGGATCCTGAGGGTTGGGTTGGACATTTAGAAAATCACTTCCTTTATTTGGGCTGATTTTGGTGATGACAACGCTCCACTTGTTTTTCTTCTTTGGTGGTGGGGTAACATAATCACTATCAGTCTCCATCCCCTTGTCACCCTCTTCATCATCTTCAAGCTAGTTATCCTCCTCCTGAACCTTACTTCTTTTTCCTTTAACCCCTTTTCCAACTTTCTTTTTTCTGAACCCAAAAGCCAAATCTTTGTCCTTCCCCTTGCTAGAACCTTTAGCAGAGGTAATCCTATCACCATCATCTTCCTACTCAGTATCAGACCCCTCATCTTCATTGTCATCTAAGTTATCAGACTCATCATCCAAATCTGAAAGCTCAGTTATAGAATGCTGCACAGAGGAGGCCTTGACATGGTTGTATAAAAGCAACATTAACCCTTCATGCATGGGAGGTTTACTATCCAGATTAGCCCTAAAATCCTTAATTCTAGTGTTAAGGGAGATAAACAAATAGAAGGGTATAGGCACTAGGTCTTTATGGCAAAAATGATTCAGAAGCACAAAGTGATAACCATAGACACGAGAGTATCTACCATCAAGAGTTACATATTGCATGACAACAAACATAATCCATCTCCATACCTTCTTTATCACTTTCAGCGAGTAGTAGGTTTTGTCAGATTTCACCAACTTGGTTTTCTCAAACTCCTCCTTCAGGAATCACTTGATAGAAACTTCTATGAGCTTTCTGTCTCTATTAAACTTTTTGCCTCCCATCGACATACCCGTGACTTCCGCAATCATCCCTTCATCAATTTCAACCTTTCTTCCTCCTATGGTAATTTTTCCATCTTTCCAATTCTTTTTGAAAATTCTAGTAATGACAGGGTTTTTCCCTACAGTTCTCTCCATATACCTTGTCATCTTGGTCATTTCCAGAATAGCCCATGCCTTCAGCTTATCTTTCCATTCATCACAAGAGAGAAACTCAATTATTTTCCTATTACCTCCCATGACGTCAACAAACAGATTATTCTTATCCTTCACAATGTAGAACATGGCAAAAATAGAGATCAAAGTGCACAATAGGAAGGTCTTTAAAATAGAAATGGGCACCCACAAAGCATGTAGAGTCTTGTCTGCATTAAATGCCAACTCAATCTTTGAGCGCCACTCTTTCCAATTTATTATGGATTTTTTCATTGATAAGTACATTGTCATTATTCCTTATCACTCCCTCATAACTATGCAATCTATCATAAATGAGGAAGGCATGAGCCTCATGAGGAAGATCCATCTCACCTCTCTAGCTCATCATGTGATCAACACAGATGATAATGTTGGTAGCCCAATCAACAATAGTGTTGGTTTCTCTATAATTGTGAGATACAACACACAACTTGAAAGACTTAATTATCTCCTTAACTTGAGATATGATATTTTTTATAGTCCATGAAGGGGAGGATGTTGGACACAAGATGCCACTGAGAGGGGGGGTGAATTAGTGATTTCCAAACTTTACCTTCTTTATCCTAAGGTGCATGTATCAGTTAGCATCCTAATACCTAGTAGGCCTAGTGGTAAGATAAATCAAGACAATGCAATGAAAACATACACAAGCGCACATCACATGACACCGGTATATACAAGGAAAACCCAAGATGGGAAAAACATCGATGAGAAATGTTGCTGGAGTCTACTGCTCCAATTCATCCTCACAATGAAAATTTGATTACAATGTTTAGGGCACCAACCCCTAATTTAGGGTACCAACCTAAGGAGAACCAACCCCTAATTTAGGGCACCAACCCAAGGAGCACCAACCCCTTTACTGAGCTCCAAATCAATGAACTACAATGGATATCAAATGCAATAGTAGTAGTCCGGTTATAAGTGAGTCTTGCAACCACTAAATATGCTTCACCTTGCTGGTATTACTTCTCCTTTGCCTTACCTAGGATCATGTCATATACTATGGTAGAAATTATGGAGATGATAGATCATTAGATTGATCACATATGCACAAGTCAACCAGTATATGGTGAAGATTGGAGATCTAGTTTTGGACCTGACTGACAATGTGGACCTGAGATGCATGACTCAAGGGGAGTTAACAACCATGTTTTCTGACTAATATCAGACTTTCTAGACACAAAGGGTGTGCAAGTGTCTATGGATATATCGGTATGTTTGTGTCTTTGGAGGTATCCAATATTGTGAGATATTTCAATGTCTATTCAATTGAAATCACAACTGGATCATTGAGAGTGTTTCTTGCTAAGAGGGAAAGTTACCTACACAAGAGAACATGCATTTGGTATCAGAAGAGATATAATTGGTAATAGTGTTAGCCTCAACACTTGAGATCAACACTTTGGGGTCAAAATGGCTTATGCATATCAAGGGGAGATTATGCAATTTGTCTAACATGCATGTTGTATTCACTGACACATGGGCCTTCAATTGGTTTCAGTCTTGCATATGCATTAGGATCCTGGTTTTCATATATACTTGGCTGCTAAACAATTGGTGTCAGTTGATGGTCAGGTCCTCCATCTCAAATGTTCTGATTTGAGAGGATGCAAAGTATGAAGTTTAAAGGAGATGATGCATTTGGTAGAGCTAAAGGGGAGAAAAATCTCTATCAGTGCCTGGTAGACACAAGGAGGAGAGAAACCCTGACAATGCCCTTTGTCATTGTTGTCAAAGGGGGATAAAAATTCAGTAGTATGTTGAATACTACATGTGTTGACATCAATACCAAAGGGGGAGATTGTTGGTATTGTGTTGTCATTGATGTCATCCAGTATAGGATCATTACAACCAGTATGGAGGATGTATGTGCAGTACTATCACTGATGCATACCGGATATGATGTCTTTGATGTCACCTAGCATAATGGCCATTGGAGTCATAAGTACATAGGTTAGTGTTTGAATTGTGTTAAAGATATGGATAGGAGACCGGTATGATATAACAACCAGTAAATGAGGACATCTATATGTGGGTAAGATGTTGGGATATTGATTGTGATGAAGGGGAATGTTATCAAGAATCATGTCAACACCGAAGGAGAAGTATGTATAGGTCACCGATATGCTATTGGATGTCAATCTGTAGGACTCCCACCGGATAAAGAGAAGACTGACAGTGAGTGTGCTCAAACTGGATCGCATGTGCCTGATTGAAGATATGCCACCTAAATAGGGAAGCCACATTGGTGCACTGCAGGATGTAGATGACAAGGATCCACTCCCACCAGTAAGTGCAACGTATCTCACCATACGCATGGAATGCATCATATCCCTCTAAGAGAAGGCAATCAGAGGAGGCAAAGGCAAGAGATTGAATACATAGACTGGATGACAAAAATGAATGATGAGGAAGCCTCCTGACCTTAAGATTATAAATGTGTACTGGATCTACAAAGGTAGACATGTTGAGTTTCTAGTACAAAGAAGGAAGGATATGTTTGCCATCTTGTAAAATCGGTTAAGAGGAGGACCGATCAAATGATGAAGAAGGCAAAGTTGGAACAACTGCAGACAGAGGACATTGTCGGATTGAAGATGGAGTTTATTGAAGGTTGATGACATGCTGTCATCAAGATGGCTACCGGTAAGTATGTCCATTAGTAAAGCTAACAAAGTGTAGATGTTGAAGGATCCCATCTATTGAAGATGTGCATGAGGTAGGTTGGCAAGTGTTCTGACTAGTTTAGGTGCTCCACCAGAAGAAAATAAAGGTGCAAGGTTGATGAAAGACTGGTTAGGGTATAACCGGCAGGGTTAGTGAACCAACACATGAACTCGGTTGTGTGTTGGTCAGTGACAGAGTCCAAATTGTCATGGAGGCCTGAGCTAAGGTGGACACTAACAAATATTCCATGTGGAGTTGAAGTGGCAAGCATGCATGCACAGGTCAGCATGGTGTGTTGGTGAAGGGTCTATCAGTGAGGTAGATGGTGACTGGTCGACATTTATGTCGACTACATGATTCATGGGATGTGTAGTAGAGGTTTGTGGCTCGAGGTCAAATAGACAACAAAGATCTAGGATAGACTGACTGAGCAGATCAAAGTAGGTGAAGGAAACTGCCAAACCATTCTTGGTGATCAACCAAGAGATCAACCAACAGATTAAATGCATATTGCTAAATATAGAAGGCATGTTTTGGAAGGCACGACAATGGCAGTGTTGATTGATGAGTTGGAGTTCATGAATCAAGGAGATCAGATCTGATGAGATTTGATTGGATTTGGTTTGCCTCGAGGATAATGAAGAAACCATAGCACGCTAGAAGTTTGAATGTCATTTTGGCTGGAAGGTATAGTATAAACATGCAGATCAAAGACCTTATCTATGTTGCTGCATGAGAGAGTGAAGAAGTGAAGAGAATCATCCAGTCAAGTGCTCAACATTGATCAAAGAAGATACTGAGTGTGTGAGAGAGAGAATCGGGTTGAATATTTCAACCAATGAGAGTGAGGCAACTGATGAAAGAGTTTAGTAGAGGTTTAACCGGTAAGGCCAGAGCAACCATTAAACTGAATGAGTGCATCAGTGAAGACAACTGGTAGTGGTAGAACTAGCAAGAAGGCAGCTGAGAGTGAAGTGGTGGAGAGTGAGTGTCAGAAGAGAGCCAACAAACCAGAAGTAGAGAAAAAGGAGAAGAGATAAAGAGAGCAGGGAACCGGTAACCTATTATAGAGGTAGACAATCGGTAGAGTCTAAACCGATAAGGCAACAATAGTAAAAGAAGGAGAGAAGAGAGAGAGTAACAAAGGAGATCTAACACGATAGAGTTCAAGTAGCAGAATATCAAATCAGAGAGAGTAGAGAACTGGTAAGGCAGAGGAGAAGTAATACTGGCAAGGTGAAGCATATTCAGTGGTTGAAATACTCACTTGTAACCAGACTACTACTATTGCATTTGATATCCATTGTAGATCACTGAGTTGGAGCTCAGTAAAGGGGCTAGTTCTCCTTGGGTTGGTGCCCTAAATCAAGGGTTGGTGCTCCTTGGGTTGGTGCCCTAAATCAGGGGTTGGTGCTCCTTGGGTTGATTCCCTAAACATTGTAATCAGATTTTCATTGTGAGGCTAGATTGGAGTAGTAGACTCCAACAACATTTTTCACCAAGGTTTTTCCCATCTTGGGTTTTCCTCATATATATTGGTGTCATGTGATGTGCCCTTGTGTATGCTTGCATTGCATTGTCTTGGTTTATCTTACCAGTAGGCCTAATAGGTATTAGGATGTTAACCACTACATGCACCTTAGGATAAAGAAGGTAAAGTTTGGAAATCATTGATTCACCCCCCCTCTTAGTGGCATCTTGTGTCAAATAGAGGATAGACTCTTTAGGCATTGAACAATGTTGTTAGAATCTCCCTCGAGCTAGAATTTAGTAAATCCCATTGATTTAACAAGGACAAGGGTTTGGTAAGTAGCCATGGCCTTGGCTAAGTGGTTAGTCTATGATCCCATGGGGAGTGCCACCATCGCAATACAATAGCCAGCCTCATTTCTTATCACTCCCCCACACCCAGCTAGTTTTTCATAAGTTATATTTTACAAGTATCATAGTTTCCAAACAAATAGTACCTTCATATATTTAGTTCAAGTTTTAGAGTTTTAATTACTATCATAGTTTTATTTCAAGATAATACCACTCCAAAGTAGTTGATTTGTTTATGTTTCTTTATTTACGTAAAATTTATACCTTAGTTTTAATCTCAAGCGATAATTTCTTATGAATAGTAGTTTCTTTTCATAGTTTGTATTAATGTATGGCTTCATTTAAGATTCATAAACTCAAAGTTAAATTCCTAGTTAGACAACTAAACAAGAGGAGTTGAAACCAAAAATTAGTAGCGCTCGATATCTATGGTGCCTCTAGGTCATGCTTACGGGTAATGTCGTTGTGTTGAACTAGTGCACTTAACGCCTAATAAAGATGCAACAATGATGTCTGTGGCATTGTTCCTCTAAATCACCAGGGTGAAATAAGGGTCATTTAGAAGTTAAAATCCAAGGGGCGGGTAATCCCCCTTGGATTGATAATATTAAAGATAAATATTAAATGAATTTACATCCACTTAATTAAAGCTTAAAAAACCCCATTAGGGTTTGGTTGTGTGTTGTGAATTTGGAAATTTATTTTATCTTGATGATTTTAATGGAGGATAATGGATTAAGGGTGATGTATTTAATAGGAAATAGGACTTAGCTGTTTTAGGGTGATGATTTTAATGGAGGCTTTAGGCTGAATTTTGAGGTGAAACTCAAACTTGTTTATGTAAGTATTTTTATACTCCTAAGGATAGCGGCCTCGGTGCACTCCTAGTAGGGAAGTGTAGTCTTTAGAGAGTGGCTCAGGACCCAAATGGTCTCGATGAGTGTAAAGTCTCTAGCCAGAGCATATCCTATTCTCATGAATAGATGCCTATCCCATTTGGGTAGATGCCTATCCCAGATTGGATAGATGAAACCTCTTGTCTTGTATGGACATATGCCTAACTTGTATGGTTAGATGCCTAGTCCTGTATAGATAGATGCCTAACCCGTATGTTTAGATGCCCATCCCAGTTGGATGGATGCCTATCCCATTTGGATAGATTTACCTAAGTATGTGATTGAATCAAACACAATTAAGAATAAGTAAGAATAAGAAATCAATATTTTATATCAAAAAAAAAAATCAATTGAAATTTTGGGTTAAGTGTAGTGGGTTATTACATGTGGTATCAAAGTGAAGGTTCAAGTCTAGGCCTTAAGCTCACTTAAACTTATGCAATCTTGTATAGTATCTGGGAAGTAGGTGGAGGTTGTGGAGGTAAATCGCTATATATTAAATCAAGAACTAAATAAGAAATTCAAAATTCAAGAAGACCTAGAAGGTAAAGAAAGTGGAAGAGGAAATCATACCACCACTTCAAGGAGTCAAAGGGAAGCTACCAATGATGAAAACCAACTATACTATGGGAATAATGAAACAATAAGTTAAAACTATAATCAACATATTAACTAAGCAAAGGGATGAGAACAAATCCATGGAACAATCAATGCAGGACCACAGAGCAAGGCAAAATGACATCAAGTAAATAGAAGTAGGATTGAAAATGAGAAGTTGGCAATGATTGAGGAAATGAGGGAAACAATATTGTAGCTATCTAAGGATTTGAAGGAAATTACCCAACCTAAGTTTGAAGGAAAGCAATAGGTGAAGGAGCTGAGGATTGGTTGAATGAAAGGGTAAAATACTTTGAACTAAAAGAATTTAATGATCAACTAAGACATTATGGGGTCCCTATCAACTATCAAGGAAGCAACTAGTTGGTGGATTAACATAAAGTAAAAAAAATGGGTATAGCAAGGATATAATCACATGAGATCAATTTGTTGGCTATCACAATTATTATTCAACAAAGGGCTTTGACAGTCAACAATATTGAAATAAGTTTGCCAAATTTTTAAAATACATACCTATGTGTCAAAAGATGAGAAGGGTCTAATCAAGGAGTTTATTTTTTAGGGGGGGATAATACCAACTTAAGGGCAGAAGTTGATGTGCATGGACTCATAGGAAATCTTTAAAACAAGAAGGAAAGATTCAAGCCCTAGCAACAACAAGATACAATTGTAATAGGAATCATTCATTCAAATGGGAGCATGAATTCAAGGGAAACACAAACTTCAACAAGGATCAATAGAATAATTTATCTGAAAGAAGCTACATCATAATCAAAATCAAAGGGATGGATACAATACTAATAGGGGAAAATATAATTGGATAACTTATCTGCTAAGGTTTGATGAAGCAAGGAATGACAATTGTGCAACAAAGAGATTAATTTATGCAAGTACAGTGGAATCAATATGATGAAGGGAATACCACATGGGAAGACTCAATTATGATGCATCAGATGTTTTTACTTTGGTTATAGACATTATGAATCAACAAACTCTTTTTAAGGTCATAATTAGTGCATCGGGGCGATGTACAATTTAAGGAGGGAAGGATGTCATAACCCTCTTTCTGGACCTTTATATGACTTTCTATTACTACTACTCCTACGGCTACTACTACTACTACTACTACTACTACTACTACTACTACTACTACTACTACTACTACTACTACTACTACTACTACCACTACTATAATATTAATTTTATGAGTAATCTTAGATAGAAAAGATAAATTGAAATGAGGTTGAAGTTTTTAAATAAAAAGGAATTTAAGCAGTGACACACACATGAGGTCATAATTTATTTGAAAATTACTTATTTTCTCAATACCCTAATTGAGCACATGGTGTAGGAGAAACAATAATATTCTAGAAAAGAATTTTAAATTCAAAATATTAAGGAATAAATATTATATTTAGCAAATATATGACATGGGAGCTACAAAATTATTCTATGACAAGAATAATTCTATTCATGACATTTTTATGACAAAGGAGTTACAAAATGCATTTTGATAAAATGGAGGAAAATTTAAATTAAAATTTCTTGCAACAACCATTTTTACATGAAAATAATTTAGAAGTTACCTATTTTCTCAATATATTAATTTAGCACATGTTGTAGGAGGAAATGAAAAAATTCTAGAAGTGGATTTAAAATTCCATCTTCTTGCATGTAACTCCCCCACTATGTCAACAATCAATTTTGCATGAAGTCAATTTTGGAAAAGAACCTCTATTTTCAATTAATTCTTTTGATAGTGGGAATGGTTCAGCTATTGTATATAATCTATGCTAAAATTTCAAAGAAGGGAGTTCATTTTTGGTTTGGATGAAAAAAAATGTAATTTCTTGAATTCTTGCAAATTCTTGTTAGTAGTAGTATGATTTTGTAGTCACATTGTATGGTAGGATTTTCAAGCTTTTGAAGAAGTCTTATCAAGCTACAAGGAAGGAGTGAAGAAGGGTAGCTGGGAGATTGGAGGCGTTTCAATAACAAGTGACTCATTTGATCCAGGTTCCTTCTTGTCTACTCTCATGTTTTGAAATAGATTTTTATGCAGTTGAAGAAAAATTAGAATTCTATTCACTTGTATGCTTTTCCTATTGTAAATTTGTGTAGAATTTGATAGAGAAGTTTATATGCAAATAGGAAATAAAATTTGAATAATTGCCATTAATTAGTAGACTCCTTTTCTAAATGCAATTGAGAATCTCATTTAAGCTCTTTGTTTTTCCATTCACATTGATTTTTATTTCTTTACAAAAATTTAGATTTCAAGGAATAAGAGTGAAATATATTAGAAACAAATTATCATCTTTTGCCAAAGTAAATCAAGAAAAAAATCAGATTTTTTTTAGAATAGAATAACATGTTTGATTATCTCTGTGAAAGATCTTTTCTCAAGAAAGTCTTTATCTTTTTCTGAATAAATATCTCAGAAATTATTTATCTTTCTTGTGATATTTTGTCTCTAAGAATGAATTTGTGAAAATGTGTCCCTCTATGAAAAATTGAATCTCAAGAAAAAGATATATATGTTTAGTGTGCAAAATTCAATTCTCTATGAGTGCATATCTCTGATTCATTTATCTCAGAAGATATCCATATTGTGATTTTATGCACCACTATGGTTATCTTTCTCTGTGTAAATACTAACCTCAACGAATATTTACCTGTGTATCTCTCTGTGGGGAAATTAGATCTACAAAAATCCTTTCACAAATCTATATTCAGTTTATTTAATTCTCTGTGAGAATAAATATTTATTCCTCCGTGTATTTTATTCCTCAAAGCAATTTATCTTCTTGTGATTATTTATCTTTCAGAAATTTATTCCTCTATGTATTTTATTTCTCAAAGCAATTTATCCTCCTATGAATTATTTATCTCTCTCTCTCTCTCTATATATATATATATTTCCTCAGAATAATTTTCTTCCCCTATGCTTGTTCTACTCTAATTTATCATCTATGTAATTAAACTAGATGAGTTTTAAAACATAAGATTTTATATATATATATATATATATATATATATATATATATATATTCTTTTTTAAATTCTTATTTGGAAAGTTTCTTTTGCATTATCTGATTGGGGTTATAAATATATTCAATAAAAAATAGAGATTTAATTAAGAGAAAAACAATATATATATAGCTGCAAATAGACTTAAAATAATTATAAATTAATAAAGTAAAGCAAAACATTTCTTTAATTATAAATAAGTAAATATATTAATAAATAATATATATATATATATGTATATATATATATATATATGTATATATATATATATATATACATATATATACATATATGTATGTATACATATATATATATACATATACATATATATATATATATATATACATACATATATATACATATATATATATATACATATATATACATACATATATATACATATATATATGTATATATATATATACATATATATATGTATATATATATATACATATATATATATATAGATGTATATATATATGTATACATATATATATATATATATATATACATATATATATATATATATATGTATACATATATATATACATCTATATATATATGTGTATATACATACATACATACATATATATATATATATCCAGTTTAGTTTCCAGCAAAGAAATGATATAATATGAAATTTGGATGTAGACAGTTGTTAGTTTTGTTTATTTTATTAATTTTAGCATAGTAAGTTTCATGCAATTAAATGGACTAGATGAATCTATGATACCAAGGGCATTTATTAGTTATGGTGTGCAATAAATTTGAGCACTACAACCATAATACCTCTCTGTCCTTTCAGTGTCAATAATTTTTCCATCTGCTCCAACATCACATTATAATAGACAAATAAATTATATCCATGCTATAGAGTTTTCAAACAAAAAAAATTAATTAAATATCATATACATAATATTATAATATACAAAAAAAAGCAAGATCAAGATGATCTTAAGGAAAAAAAAGAAAAGAAAGAAACTTATTGTCCTTTTATAGGAAAAACATCATGAGATAGTAATGTCACATTTGTAATGTTAAGGTTATTAAATGATAGTAATTAAAAGTCTTAGGCTTTGTAAATTTTAATCTCCACTTAAATAAGAATTTTCTAATTAGATTTCTTATAGCATCAAAAAAGAAGGGAAAGAGATCTATTATAAAGGTACGTGAAAGATTTATGAAAGTTTTTATACACGGCTTTCCTTCTTGGAGTAGAAAAAAGTCAGATTTCTTTTACTTAAAACATACTTTATCTATATAAGATAGAGATCTTTTAACTATTATAAATTATTATTTTTATTATTCATGATCATTTTAACATTATATATTATCTTTTGATTCATGTATATTAAATTTATAATTGTAAGAAAAGAGTTAACTTCTTTGGTTTTGGACAAAATTGAATTGGAGGTTGACATGGCTTGTAACTATTAGTTCAATATTAATTATTATAATACAATTATGTTATATTAGTATACAAGTTCATATATGTCTAATATTTTAATAAATTCCTTAGCAAACAATAATAAAATGTCATGTTAGAACTTGCATGGTATAAAAGTAAATATATTAATTTTGGGTGCAACAAATTTAAAACCTCACATAATAATAATACTATCATTTTTTTCATGTCTATCTTATATAATTCATTGTTGTAAATTTTATGGTGTTTTCCACTTACATGCATGACCAACATAATACCTACATGTAAAACTTGAGAAATAACCCGTCTCATCTTAGATATAAGTAAATAATTACTCATTTTCCTAATTACTACTGTGGAAAGAAATATAAGGAATAATTAGTTATCTCTGTATAATCTTGCAAAGGTTTTGGCATAGTTCAAAAGCATCTAGAAGTAGATTGATTAGAATTATTTACAAACTTTATTGGTTAACTTTCAAGTATTTAGACTCTCTTCTAATCTTTTTTTTTTTCAAACAATTAGTAATTAAAAATAATGTGAGCTTTTTTTAAAATAGAATTTCCCCTTCAAACAAGTAAATATTGAATTTATTTCCAAAATATTATTATTTGATAATTTAATACCTTTCAAGTATTAGGATTCTTATAGGTTATCATTGTAGAGAATGATTAAAGATAGAAATTTATGTTACTCCAAGTGGGATAATTAGTTGGTTTATCAATAACTTGGTTATTATCAAGCTTACTTTAAAATAGTTTTTCCTTCAAACAAATAAGTGCTAAATTCATTTCCAAAGTCTTGTTACTTAATCATTTAATCTTCTTTAAGCAATTTAGTACCTTTCAAGCATTAAGATTCATATTTCAAGAATAATGGTTGTTTCAAAATAATTATATCATATGAGTAGATCAAATCTTTTTCATAAGTTATATTTTTCAAGTATCATAGTTTCCAAACAAATAGTACCTTCATGTATTTAGTTCAAGTTTCAGAGTTTTAATTACTATCATAGTTCTATTTAAAGATAATACCACTCTAAAGTAGTTGATTTGTTTATGTTTCTTTATCTACGTAAAATTTATACCTTAGTTTAAATCTCAAGTGATAATTCCCTATGAAAAATAGTTTATTTTCATAGTTTGTATTAATGTATGGCTTCATTTAAGAATCATGAATTGAAAGTTAAATTCCTAGTTAGACAACTAAACAAGAGGAGTTGAAACAAAAAACTAGTAGTGTTCGGTATCTATGGTGTCTCTGGGTCACGCTTACGGGTAATGTCATCATGTTGAACTAATGCACTTAATGCCTAATAAAGATGCAACAACGACGTCTGTGGAATCATCCCTCTAAATCGTCGAGGAGAAATAAAAGTCATTTGGAAGTTAAAATCCAAGGGGTGGGTAATCCCCCTTGGATCGATAATCTAAAAAGATAAATCTTAAATGAATTTACATTCGCTTAGTTAAATCTTAGAAAATCCCATTGGAGTTTAGTTGTGTGTTATGAATTTGGAAATTTATTTTATCTTAATGATTTTAACGGATGATAACGGATTAAGGGTGATGTATTTAATAGGAAATAGAACTTAGCTATTTTAGGCCACAAGCAACAGGCCATCTTAAGCCTTTTTTCTATAGAGCTACCATCGTGGGTAGCAAACACAGAGAAACTGTCTAGGACATTGACCCTAGAAAGGGTTACGTACCCACCGAACAATTTACATTAAACCATAGTTAGAAACTAGAACTACATACTTTACGCCTTGATCCTGTGCCGAAATGGGTATGTAGGCAGTCTAGGGATGAAGTTGTCCTTTGTACTCAGGTGTTCGGGGATGTGGATTAGGATTTAGTTATCGGTGAGTAGTTGGTTCTCAAAGCTCCTTGGTCTATAATCAAATGGTGCAAATACTAATTGAAAGGTTAAAATTAATTCAATGCATACTCAAAAGGAATCCCGTATGGATTCGCTTGACTTCCTGAGGCTTTAGTCTGAATTCCTATTAGAGTATTCAGGTATTTACTTGATTAATTAAAAATTATTTTTTTAATTATTTAAGTTCCCTTTATCTCTTTTACACTTAAGCTAACTTTAGGTGAATATAATTAATTATTTTAATTAATTATTATGTGCAAACCTAGGTTTTCCCTTTTAGGGTTTCTTGACCTATTAAAGGTTGAGTTCTTTCTTTTCATTGTAAGAATCACATTACATATTTTTGTGAATATTGAGCTCTCTCTTTTTGAGCATATTCTTTGTGTATTTGTTTTTTGTATTTGCTTCCTTGCTTCTCCTTGTAACAGTTTTTTCAGCTTGCAGAGATTATTTGGGCTCCTGTGGTGTTGTATTTTCTCAACTCCTATATGGTATCAGAGCTTCATATCTGCACCTACCTGTTCTTGTTTTGAGAATTTTTGCTTTGGAAGCAGATCTGGGGTTTCAGGAATTTTTTTATGTACCTAGGGCTTGACCTTTTTTCTGAGCACTTTGGGCCTAAACAGAGCTCACCATCATGCTCAGAAGGCCCGAAAACCCCTATGGTCATATAAAATTTGACCTATTTTGGTTCATAAGCCTCTGGGAGTATTCTTTTCTCAAATCTAGGTCGTACGGACCTGGCACACAGTTTGAGAAAAAATTCAAAAAAAAAAAATGTTTTGCCTTTTTACGGCATGCAGGCTGGATTTTGATTTTTTTAATCAAAAAATCTTTTAAAAAAATCAAAAGGAAAAAGGCA
The DNA here is from genome assembly GCF_030272615.1 of Cryptomeria japonica. Classification (NCBI taxonomy): domain Eukaryota; kingdom Viridiplantae; phylum Streptophyta; class Pinopsida; order Cupressales; family Cupressaceae; genus Cryptomeria; species Cryptomeria japonica. Next base: position 408,160,992 of record NC_081413.1, on the reverse strand, counting down.
TTAAAATTTTTTTTTGTTTTTGGGGCTCCCACAGTACGCAGGGTACTGTGGGACCCCTGCCGATGTCAGTATGACCCACGACACCTGTCAGGGTGGGCCCCTTCTTGCCGTCCCTGCTGATCCCCTCCTTTGTGTTCCCCGACGGCCACCCAATAGCCCTTCCGGCACCACCGGCCCCCGTCGGCCCGACCTCCTCCGACGGCCCTGCACCGCCAGCAACCACCAAGCCCCTTGCCCCTGCCGCCCTTGCATCCCCCGCCACTCGTTCTCACCTCCCTGTGGCCACTGCTTCCTGGCACTGCCGCTGCTTCAACTCCTGGCCCCCACGCTTAGCACCTCAGTGCCGCTCCGCTCCCCGGTTGATGCTACTACAACTCCCAACCTCCATGCTCAGCACCCCAGTTGTCGCTCTGCTCCCCAGTCACGCTTAGCCCCAGCCGCCACCCACAGTGCCCTCCGCTCCCCACACTGCTAGCTCCCTAGCCCTCGCCTACTCCCTGACTGCCGCCTGCTCCTCGACCGCCAGCTGCAGCCCACCACCCCAGTAGCCCCCGCCTGACCTTTTTTTTTCCAGCTGACCACCGCCTAGCCACCCGGCTACCGCCCACTGGCCACCAAACCACCGCCCAGCCACCAGACTCTCCTTTTTGCCTTTTTCAGGGGGGGATTTGGTTTTTTGGCTCTATCTTGGGCATACGGAGTCATTTTTTTGAAAACAAATAGGGGTCAAAAATCTAGTTCTGAGATGGACCTCATAGTGCTGGTAATTTTTTTCAATTTTTCTATTTGATTGTGTTTTTTTCCATTCAAAGTGAGGTCTTGTTTTTGCACTCTGGGAGCCATAGAATGAGCATCCGACCTCCATTTTTCAAAAACTTTATATTTTCGGAAAGAGTGTGCTGTGTACTTTCCAGCCATATGAGTTTTATTTCTAGATTCTTCTCCATGCATATTTTATTCAGTTTTTGTGCTTTTCAGCACTCTAGTGGATATCTTGGTTGTTTCAGGTCCTGGGATCTCTTCTCTAGGTTGGATGTCTCTATTTTTGGTTCTTGTTTTTATTTCCAGTCTTCTTATCATTGTAGCATCGTATTTATGCAAATGCATTGAGATAAAGTGCCATCATGCATTGTTTACTCGGGATCATGCACATCTTGTGCCTTGTTGTACATGCACTACTTATAAAGTGCCATGAGGGGGTTGATGTTTTCCTATTGTTTGCCATCTTCCTTTGTCCAATTAGTGTTCCTTCCATGACATTCACCTCATGTTGTGTGTCAAGTGAGTGTTCCTTCCATGACACCCTATACTTTTCTCAGCACCTTTGATGTTCCTGGTTCTTCGTTATGCAGTTCTTGTTGGCTGTTCTTTTCAGTGTACCTGTCCCTCTCCCTCTTCCGCATTATGGGGAGGTTTATCCTATTGGTTATAATGCTTCCATGGTTCGATTGATCAACTCTTCAGGCTTTGGTTTCTCATCCCATCTATATCTTCGATTTCAATGTTTGCCTTGTTTGCCATTTGATTCGAGTAGTGTCATTTGAGGGCACTCATGCAGATTACAGTCTTCTCTACCTGGTCATGTTCTATTTCAGTGGAGGTTCTTCAGATCAGTAGTTATTCTTCGATAGATTTGTAGGTTCTTCATGCTTTAGTCGTGCTCTTTTAATCTCTTTTTTGGAGTAGAGTTTTGTTCCCACATGGTTTTCTCTATTTCTCTAGTTCATAGAGATTTCATTGTATTTGGGTACCTGACCAGGCCTTGTTGTCGGGAACCATCTTTATTGCTTTTAGTAGCTATTCTAGGTTTTAGCTTCTCCCTAAGTCTAGCTTAAGGGGGGGTGTTAGAGTATTCAGGTATTTACTTGATTAATTAAACATTATTTGTTTAATTATTTAAGTTCCCTTTATCTCTTTTACACTTAAGCTAACTTTAGGTGCATATAATTAATTATTATGTGCAAACCTAGGTTTTCCCTTTTAGGGTTTCTTGACCTATTAAAGGTTGAGTTCTTTCTTTTCATTGTAAGAATCACATTACATATTTTTGTGAATATTGAGCTCTCTCTTTTTGAGCATATTCTCTGTGTATTTTTTTTCTGTATTTGCTTCCTTGCTTCTCCTTGTAACAAGTTTTTTAGCTTGCAGAGATTATTTGGGCTCCTATGGTGTTGTATTTTCTCAACTCCTATAATTCCGCAGTAGAACTCAAGCTCGTTTATGTAATTATTTTTATACTCCTAAGGACGATGACCTCAGTGCACTCCTAGTAGGGGAGTGTAGTCTTTAGAGAGTGGCCCAAGACCTGGATGGTCCCGATGAGTCTGAAGTCTCTAGCTAGAGCATATCCTATTCTTATGAATAGATGCCTACCCCATTTGGGTAGATTCCTATCCTGGATTGGATAGATTAAACCTCATTTCCTGTATGGTTAGATGCCTAACCCGTATGGTTAGATGCCTAGTCTCGTATGGATAGATGTCTAACCCGCATGGTTAGATGCCCATCCCAGTTGGATGGATGCCTATCCCATTTGGATAGATATACTTGAGTATGTGATTGAATAAAACACAATTAAGAATAATTAAGATTAAGAAATCTATATTTTTATATAAAAAAAAAAATCATTTGAAATTTTGGGTTAAGTGTAGTGGGTTATTACACACAACACATGGGAACACATTACTACAACCTTGAAGGAAAATTAATATTCTTTAAATTATGAATAAGATTTACATATGAAATGGATTTATTTGAATCAAGGGATTCACATCATGTATGTACATCATTACATCTACTAGTTCAGTTGACCAACGATCATTTTCATTGTACAAGGTGAGGCTCATATTCTCATTCTCAAGTTCAAGTTGGAATACAAGAACATATATTTTGGAAATTTAAATACAAAAGCCTTGTGGCATATGATATTGTAGACATCTAAAAATGGTCAACGCTTGCGGAGTCATACTTTAACATTTGTGCATTGCCTTATTTAGGGTTTTTGTGTCACATTAACATTTCTTCTATGTTGTGCACTTGGTCTTTATCATTTGCGAGCATTGAGTCCTTCTTCTGCATTCCTCATTTTTATCGCTTTCGAATTAGGGTTTTGTCCTCTTGTCAATCTTGTCATCTTGTGATTGATTCGTCATTGATCCTTGTCCTTGTCAATCTCATCATTTTGCAATCGATTTTTCATTGATCCTTATCAACTTGTCAATCTTGTCATTTTGCGATCGATTTGTCATCGATTGTTGTTCTTTTCAATCATGTCAATTTGGATCAATTAGTCATTGTTCCTCATCAATTGGCGCCTGTCAATTTGATCTCTTTATCAATCTCGGTCAATTTATCAATCAAATCATTTATCAGCATTGGTCCTTTGTCAATCAAAATCATGATCAAATCGACCCTACATCAATTATCTTTTGTCAAGACCTAATTGTCGTCCTTGCATTTCTAATTCATCTTCTAAGGTTTTATGATTTATTCATTTAATCTTGATTGTCATTTTCCCTCTAGGTTAAATAATTTATTTATTTATCCTAAGTCTTCTTGTCACAATTAAATATTTATTTAATTGGCTAATTAATTCCCCCTCTTTTTGTAAATTAATTAATGAATGAAAAATTATTAATTAATTTACCTAATTTTCATCAATTTCTAATTTCCTAATTTCCAATTCATCATTTCTAACCTAATTTTCTAATTTCTTCTAATTTCTATTTCTAATTTCAAATTTTTGTCTTAACATCTTGCATAGCAATTTATCATAATTTGTCATAGATTGTCATAATTTGTCATAACACCTTGCATAGCAATTTGTCATACACTTGTCATAATTTTGCTATTCTTGATTTGAATTTCCTTTCAAATCTCTTCATTCTAATCTTGTCCTCTCTCCAATTTGTCTATAAATTGGACGAGTTCCTTTGTCAATCAAGCGAATCACATTTTCAGAGAATCAATCACGCTTCTAGTATCCTTACGCTGTCATCTCATCTTGTCAATCTTGCTTTCATATTATGCTTATGCACTTGTAGGTGAGATCCACAAACACACTAATTTGAAGGAGAAAGAAGGACAATGGAGAATTCTGGAGGAGATATTCACGTTTGTAATGGTTTGCATTTGGTTTGAATGTCTTATTTTCAATATCTCTATTGAATGTTTTTAGGATTTCTTATCATTGCAATCTAGTTTTTGTGATTGAGCAAGTTAAATGTTTATATTGCTTTGATGATTTCCAAATTCCTATCTACATTAATTGGTGAACCCGATGTGAACTAACCATTTAACCATGTTTTGAGTGCCTTTTGAGCTGATTTGCAGGTGAAAACCCAAGAAACAGGGCAATTCAGATCTTTCTGGACACTCCTGCGCCTGTGTAGAAGGGACCTACACCTGTGCAGAAGGGATCTACGCCTGTGTAGCTGAGATCTACACCCGTGTATCTTAGATCTATGTCTGTGTAGCTTAGATCTGCACCTATGTAGCTAAGATTTGTGCCTGTGTGAGGCCAGAAACAGTGGTAAAAATAGTTGTTTTCACTTGCAAGTTTGTTTGTTTGCAATTTGTTTCTTGCATTATGGTTTTTTGGTACTAATTCTCTATGCAGCATCTTGGCATTACATGTGACAAAGACTAAGAATACAACTACTAATGAATCTCATGTAGGATGCGGTCAAAGACTCACATTAAAACAACATTTTGCTTGCAAATTTTTTAAGTAGTTGCACATTTCATTTCTTAAAGGTTAATGAACACCATGCATGCTTTGTTTGTTTTCAATTTGATTGTGTGTTTTAATCCTTAGAATTGGGCCTACCTCTTGATTTTCTTGGCACTTCACACAAGCATTGGTGAGAGGGAATGACCCTAAGTGGTGATGGGCTAAAACCAAGCTCTTCCGAACCACTCTAAATAACTGTGGATGCAATGAAAGTTGTAGACAACGAGTGCTGGAATGGTATTGCGATGATTTATTCACCGGATCAATACCCACCCAAATGGAAGCCCTTACTAGAATCTCTTGTTTTTAAAGGCCAAAATCCTTCTATCTGTTGGCTCAGGAATTGTGATACGTGCATGCCGAAGACACCTCTCATGTACTCCTTAGTTAGAGATAGCAAGTTCTTGGGAAGTGATGCCCCTTGAACTCGAAGCTTGGTATGCCCAAGAAGTGAGTGCACTGTAAGGGGGAGCCAGTGCTACCAAGCGTCTAGCTATCCAGCTGAGTGTTGTATTTTATGGTTAGAGGATTCAACAGATATTGCCCTTGCCAGCCATAGGATTTGTTGTGAATGTGCTTGATTGTCTTGAGTCAAAGTCAAACAAACATTATGTCTTCCGTGATTGTCAAAAGTTAAAATCAAACTTTCAAAAGTGCTCATAAAACAACCACCTTCAATTCAAAACAAAATCCAAACAAAAGTCCAAATTTGTCCAAGTATTCATCCAACATTTGAACATGGCTTGTCAAAACATTGAATATCCTTGTTTCAAAATTCATGTCACTTTAGGCTAGGTCTTGCAAAGTCCCACTTAGGTCCTAAGGCATATTGTCATCTCCTTTCATTTTAGTCCTTTTCATTGCAAGAGTCCTCATTTTGCACTTAGGTCCAAGATCATTTTCCCTAAGTTTGCATTTCATTGTCATATCCAAGCTAGATTTCCATTTAGGTGACATTCGTGCATTATCCTTGTTGTTAAAATTAGGTCTTGCCTACGTTGCATTTTGCATATTCCAAGTCATTGGTCTTCGCATATCCTTATCATTGTATTGTCATCTTGTCTTGGCTTCATCTTGTCATATCATATCCTTAGATCATTTTCATGTCATATCCTAAGTCATTGTCATAATCATTGCCTTCTTGCATTTAGTCTCAAAAATTTGGTTTGTCAAACTTGAAAAATCAAAACTTTGGATGATACCCTAAGTTGTTGTTAGGGAGTCTTGACCTTGTATAAAATTTGTCCTTTCATTAATATCATTTTTGTCAAACCTATCTTAGTATACAAGCATATAGGGGAGGCATTGTCATTTTGTCCTATTGTCATTTTGGTCCTTTGTCCTTTAAGGTCTTGACTTCATTTCAATTTCCCAAGGTTGTGTCTTTAGCTTTGCATTTCAAAAGTTTCTCTCCAAAAAGTCAAAAGTCAAAAAACATTAAGTTGCATTGTCATCCTTTTAGGATGCATTCATCAATCCCATTAGTTGCATTGCATAGTGATATGTTTGTTGAAATGAGGTCTCAAGCTTCTTACGAAGCCATGTCATCACAATTGAGAAATCAATCATGTCAATCTAATCTCTACATGTCTCAGAACTTGGGTCAAACTTATCATGATGATGTAAATGTCCAAATACAAAAACTAGAGGAGAAACTAGCTCAAGAAAAGGAGATATTGGAACAAAGAGTGAAAAACATTGATAAGAATAGATCATAAATGTCCAAAATGTTTAAAAAATTTCCAGGTCAAAATCCAAATATTGAGCCAATTGATGTAAGATCTCTTATCGAACGATCAGACATACCAGCTTTCCTCTCACAAATAGAGATGATGAAACAATTTCAAGAAAAGAGACAACAACATTATGTGCCTTCACAACAAGAACATGAAGGTGTTTACTATCAATCAGATTTTCAACCAACACAACCAATGGTTCAACCAGTTGTTCAACATTTCCAACAGACACAACCAATGGTCCAACATTTCCAACAGACACAACCAATGGCCCAATTTCAACAATATGTCCAACCAACTATACAATGTCCACAAATAGTTCAACCAATGGTGGAATATCAACAAGTTCAATCAACATATCAATGTCAACAACCACAACCAAACATTCAAAAACAAAGCTTGCAACATGCACCAAGCCAAATTTTGAACATGTCAAACCAATTAGAGCAACATCTAGTTTGAAATCAAAACATGACATCAAACCAAGACCAAATTCTTGCAAAACAAGTTCAAATTCCAGATACAACCATGTCAAAACCTCGAAAGAAAGGTGGCTTTATTGCAAGGCTCTTAAGGAACCTACCAAGTGAGTTCTTTGAAGAAGATCAAGATAATACACTTATGTCTAGCAATGCCTCATCCCCCCACAAACAAATTGACTCTCCAGTGGCATCTATCCCTACACCTTTAGAAGTTTCCCAAGAACCTTCCATATTGTCATCATCAAACAATACACCCAAGGATGAAATCATCCAAGGGCTATCCATAATTGATTGCCAAGATAATCCAATTCATGATGCACATCCTTGTCATGTTTCAGAAATACAAGACCCAATGCCACCATGCATTTTATTGCTATTACCTGTTTTAGAGGACCCCATTTGAAGTCCCTCTTCCTCATGTTCAAGCATTGATTCCTTGCCAAAATCCATCACAAATGTTCAAAGTTCATTTCCTTTATGCCAAAACATTGATCCCTTGCCAAAATCCCCTATGCATATCCAAAGTCCAACCCCATGTCAAGAGGATAATTTAGAGCATGAAGAAATGAGTCCTAAAGAAAATCAAGATCAAGATCCTGAAATCTTATCATCCCATCCAATTGTTGACCAAGATCCCATGTTCCCAGACACTCGCAATGATTCACTTATTCCTGTCAATTCTATCCAAGAACACAATATCCTTTCAAATCCCATTGGCATTCCACTTCCTAAGAAAGATCAAGATATCCCTTCCATCCTTTCTGATGATCCCATTAAAAGTCAAGTGCAAAGCACCTTTAAAGAGAATTCCAATGATCTTCCTCCTTGTCAAGATCAAATTATTCCTTTAAATCCTCCACAAGATCCTTTTGTTCCTCCATCTCCTTGTCTTAATGCTCCATATACACTCCAAGATCACATTTCTTTTGATGATCCCATTATTTCTCCCATTCCATCTCTTGAAGAACCTGTCATTGAACCATGTCCACTACACAATCCTAGTCCCCCTCATTATCCTAATCCCCCTCATGATCCTAACATGTCAGTGCAAGATGTTCATGAACCCTCGACATGCATAATGGGTTCTTCCACTTTGGTGCAATCCGATCCACTTCAAGATCTCATTATTTCTCTCATATCATATCCACCTCATAATGGACTCGCGTCTTCTTCCCAAAGAAAAGAGTATCCTACAAGTCAAGATATTCATAAAGGCAAATGAGTAGACCTTCATAAGCAAGAATCCCTTCATGTTAAAGAAAATGTTAAAGCTCATGTCTACACAACTCACTCTCAAGACGTTGGTACCCCTACTAAATCCAACATCCCATCAAAATCAAAACATACACCTTCCCCATCATACTTTCCATCCATCTTAGGTCCTTATATCCCTTCGTTCTCTATGCAAGGTCAGCAAAGGCACACATCCTTGAGTAAATTTCATCAATCCAAAAGAACTTCATTTCATTCATATCCATCCATGCATTCCTTTCCCCCTCCAAGCAATTTGGATGCCAAGTATAAACGTCATAAGTCTAGCAATCCACGTGTATTCAAGGATCAACATGTCCAATATAATCGACTTGTCAAAACAAATAACAATATGATCTATAAAGAAAAAGAAATATCCAAAAGGCCACAAAGGCCCACTGAGCAAAATAAAGCAAAGTCAAAATATATATGGGTTCCTAAATCCCTTATGCAAGCCATGCACTCCAATGAACAACAAAAGCATGAAAAATCCAAAACAATGTGGGTTCCTAAGCAACTTCTTGAAGCACAAAAGCCTAAATAAACATCCAACTTGGCATCCAAAGTTGCTATTCCTCCATCCAAAGCTCTCAAATCTATTCCTCCATCACCTTCTTCAGCCATTTTGGGCCCTTATGTCCCAAAATCCATAGCCTTTCCTTCCTCAAAATCTCAATATCCAAAATACATTTTTCCTCCATCACCCCTCAAGGTGTGTGCCAATGTCAACCTTGCCAACATTTCCGTCCACTGAAGCTCAATTCTTCCAATACCCTATCCATTATCCAATGCATATTTTCCATCCTTCGATCCCTTTGATCTAATCCTTTGCATAAATCCTCGCCTTAGTTTCATCTTATTTTCCATGTCCTTATCCTACCAGCGTCTTTGAGCATACTTTTAAAGGTCATGGTCCATTTTTTTTTAAGGCTACTATCCAAAAAATAATATGCTTGAGTCCTTCTTCCATCCCCTACCATGTGTCCATCTTCTATTGAAAAAGTCAAAATACAAAAAAAAAAGGTGAAAAAAAAAAAAAGAAAGAAAAAAGTAAAGCAAAACTAATTCGTCCACTGGTGAAAACCTGGCAAACAGGCACCTTGGGCAAGTATCGTGATGAAAACCTGGCAAATAGGCATCATGCGTAATTTATGAAGTTCTTGCACACCACACTTGGGGGCAGGTTTCCTCCTTCACATCCTATTGCCCTTCATTATCCTATCATACCATGTCATACTCCTCCATTATCCTATTGTACCTCATGTCCATTTCCTCTTTCCACCTTTGATCTTGACAAGGCTGAGGATTGTCATGAGCATCATGCATCTTGTTTGCAGCTTTTAGTCCATCATAGCTTTTGGTCTTTATCCATTTTCTTATTATAACCTTTCATCCATATTCCCTAGCTTATTGCAACTTTCTACCACTATCCCTTAGCCAATCCCAACCCTCAGTCCATGTCCATTACCCATTCTTGGTCTTACTTATCCTATCCATATCTTATCACTATCCATACACTCTTTTCATTCCTTGATCTTGATCTGACATAAGGACACAAAATTTAAACATGGTTTCAAAAACCTCTTGACATGTCCCTCATGCCATGTCACTGCTTTACATTGTCATATCCAATCTTTTGTCCCATCACGCAATAGCCCTTGAAAATTGCATCCGCATTGTCTCCATAATAAAAGGCCTTTGTCTTCCCTCTATCCACCAACATTTCAGAAAGCCTATTTATTCACCTGTCATATTCCTTGCCTTGCTAGACACTAGGGGCAAAATCATAAAAATTGAAAAATGTCTTGAAATAATCAAAAAAATTGAAAAAAAAATCCTGAAAACATTCAAAAAACATAAAAAGAATCATGTGTTCATTTTCAGCTAAAATATAAAAATAAAAAAAAATAAAAAAATGTACTGAAATAATTCAAAAACATTCAAAAAATGTCCTGAAATAATCCAAAAAAATTGAAAAAAAATGTCCTGAAATAATCCAAAAAAATTGAAAAAATGTCTTGAAAAAAATCCAAAAAAAGTCAAATAAAGTCCTGAAAAAACGAACAAAAAAATTGTAAAAACTTGAAAAAATAAAACAAAAAATTTCCAAACATCAAAATCCAAAAACAATTTCTTTAGCATTTTGCATTTTGTCAATAAAATGATCCCTTTGTGCATAGACAGATCACTGAGCATACATCCAACAACAATCGATCAAACATCTGTGTAGACAACAAACAGATAACATGTTCACACACTGCCCTTTACTGCAAATCACGCATTCACAGATGAACTTTTCAATCAAACCAGACATTCAAACTGATCACAATTGTCATATCAATCAATCAACATCAATATCATTTGTCCTTGTCACTACTATCATGGGTCTTATACAGGGTGTGGTATACTTGAAACCAGACTGTGTCCTGTCTTAGATGCAGTACCGCATTCCTTGAAACTAGATAGCATGATCATTCCTATTTTCCACTTTTGACAATGACAATCAGACTGTTTGTTTGACTTGGTCGAATTTGTGAGTCTTATCTTTTTACTGATTTATCTTTGGCTTCGATCATGTTCCTATGTTGCTCGATGATGTCACTGAGTGATTTAGAGTGACCGGGATGGTTCATGGTCCCTTTCCTTTCTTTTGTTGTGTTTGTTGTTTGTGGAATGTTTGTCACAAACTGGGGCAACTATATCATTGGGTGTCTGTAATAAGTACGTTCTCTTTGTGAATGCCGCACATACCTCGACCCTTGATGTATGCACCCTAGGATGCTTCACTCATTCCTTGTATGTGATGTGTCTGTCTTTTGCAAAAAAGGGGTTGTGTTCCAGCTCTGGCCTTCAATGCCATGATGCTCTGCATCCGCTTTGCTACATTAAATAAAGGTTCTCGCCTACTTATGTGCATTTGTGAAAGCAAGTTTTCCTTCATCTCTAACTGTCCTTTGTCTAATTTCTTCTTACTAACATTTTTTTCGTTAGTCTTGGCAATCCGTTTGATCCGTTTGAACCTATCATTTTCTATCATTCTTATCGATCAATTGGCCTCTTTTCTGGATGTTTCTGGCCAATTCCTCGAGGGGGCATGCATATGTCATTGTCATTGTCTGGGGCATTTTCATTATTGTTCTTTGAAACAACACTTAAAATCACATTGTCTCAAAGAGGGGCAAAATGTAGACATCTAAAAATGGTCAATGCTTGCGGAGTCATACTTTAACATTTGCGCATTGCCTTATTTTAGGGTTTTTGCGTCACATTAACATTTCTTCTATGTTGCGCACTTGGTCTTTATCATTTGTGAGCATCGAGTCCTCCTTCTGCATTCCTCATTTATATCGCTTTCGAATTAGGGTTTTGTCCTCTTGTCAATCTTGTCATCTTGTGATCGATTCATCATCGATCCTTGTCCTTGTCAATCTCATCATTTTGCAATCGATTTGTCATTGATCCTTATCAACTTGTCAGTCTTGTCATTTTGCGATCGATTTGTCATCGATCATTGTTCTTTTCAATCATGTCAATTTGGATCAATTAGTCATTGTTACTCATCAATTGACACATGTCAATTTGATCTCTTTATCAATCTTGGTCAATTTATCAATCAAATCATTTATCAGCATTGGTCCTTTGTCAATCAAAATCATGATCAAATCGACCCTACATCAATTATCTTTTGTCAAGACCTAATTGTCGTCCTTGCATTTCTAATTCATCTTCTAAGGTTTTATGATTTATTCATTTAATCTTGATTGTCATTTTCCCTCTAGGTTAAATAATTTATTTATTTATCCTAAGTCTTCTTGTCACAATTAAATATTTATTTAATTGGCTAATTAATTCCCCCTCTTTTTGTAAATTAATTAATGAATGAAAAATTATTAATTAATTTACCTAATTTTCATCAATTTCTAATTTCCTAATTTCCAATTCATCATTTCTAACCTAATTTTCTAATTTCTTCTAATTTCTATTTCTAATTTCAAATTTTTGTCATAACATCTTGCATAGCAATTTGTCATAATTTGTCTTAGATTGTCATAATTTGTCATAACACCTTGCATAGCAATTTGTCATACTCTTGTCATAATTTTGCTATTCTTGATTTGAATTTCCTTTCAAATCGCTTCATGCTAATCTTGTCCTCTCTCCAATTTGTCTATAAATTGGATGAGTTCCTTTGTCAATCAATCGAATCACATTTTCAGAGAATCAATCACGCTTCTAGTATCCTGACGCTGTCATCTCATCTTCTCAATCTTGCTTTCATATTATGCTTATGCACTTGTAGGTGAGATCCACAAACACACTAATTTGAAGGAGAAAGAAGGACAATGGAGAATTCTGGAGGAGATATTCGCGTTTGTAATGGTTTGCATTTGGTTTGAATGTCTTATTTTCAATATCTTTATTGAATGCTTTTAGGATTTCTTATCATTGCAATCTAGTTTTTGTGATTGAGCAAGTTAAATGTTTATATTGCTTTCATGATTTCCAAATTCCTATCTATAGATATTAATGATATATGTAAGTTCAAATGGGAAAGTAGTGTCCTAGGCCCTTTAAATCACAAAATCTAGAGGAAAAATGCTACCGCAATAGTATAGTAGAACAAAAATAATAGTAAAGTATATTAAAAACAACACATACGAATCATTAATAGTTATAGAATATACAAAATAACTATATAAAAATAGAATTTAACTTAGTTTACTATTCCTTAGTATCTCTAGTGCTTGATTGCACTTTCTTCTTTTTTCATGAGTTCTTCATGATTTACCTCTACTATCTTCTTGTATTTGATACACATATCATAACATCTTTCCTAGATTAAACACCTTATACACAACTTATTTAATTTGATGTTGTGTTTAATCAACAAAAATTGGTAGAGGAGAATCTTACTATCCAGTCTATTTAGTCTCAAAATTCATTTTATTTTCATCATTATAGAATATAAAATATTGTTAACGAAAGGTGCATGAGAAATATGTGGATTTAAGAATAGCTTAGGAATTATTATTTTAGATAAAAATAAGACATTTATACAAATATGCTTCTTGTTGATCATTTATGTTTAATAGTTTATATTTTGATCTCAATGCTTGGTCAAAATTTTATTTATATGAAAATAGAGGTAATTTTTTAAATATTAAAAAGTATATAAGCACCAATGCTAGAAATTAGTTTTTTGAATAACAACCCGCAAGATAGATCAAATAGATACCTCTATACTTTTAGCACTGTGACCTTATACATTGAAGAAACACAAGATAACTCTAGAGAATATGATAAATTACCAATGAAATTTAATTGTTCCATAATTATAGTGGAATCTTTGTTTCACATGAATTTAATTATTTAAAGGATCAACCACCAACATATAACTAGAACCAAAGGAAACATGATGGTAAATAGAATCCACTATTGAAGAATCATCCCCACCTTCCATAATATATTACTAGCTTGTCCATTATGATGAAAGTGTTGGCATAGGTGCAGAGTATGTTGACATGATGATATTGTGTTGTCATTGATGTCAATATGTTGAAGAGTGAACCAGTAATATGTTGAAGAGTGAACCGGTAATATGTTGTAGATGAACCGGTTTATTGAAGTTAAGCAACTGGCAAAGTGAACCGATATAGTTTTGTGAACCAGTATATGTGCAAAAGGTGAAGCGGTACGTTTGTCCAAGTGAACCAATATATGGAATGTTCTCTATCAAGGTTTAATATGGTATGACTACCGGTTGGTAGTTCCAGCCTCAGGGTTTCCAATTGAAGTGTTTCGAGCCTGTGTGATTCAACCGATGGCATTGTGTGATGAGTTAGCATTGCAATGGAGATCATATCATGTTGCCATGTTAGCCTCATGTGCGTGAAGGATCTTGCATGAAGGGGATTGATCCTATCTACCTAGGGAATGTGCGAAGTCCCTACAAATGATGAAGAATGCATGATGGGTTATTGCCTCCAAGAAGCGGTGAAGAACGAACGATGGAGAATGTCTTGAGATCTATTCAAGACCGTTGTATTCAAATGCAAAGTGTTCAATGGTCAGGATTGAACCGACTAAATTGCTCAACCTAAATGTTTAGGTATTAGGGTTTATGCTACCGACCTATCTGTTTCCTATAAGGTCGATGTTGTGTTTGATGTTGAGGTCATTGGCAAATGTTGTGTGTGTATCTAAGTGTAGAGATACATGATTCTTGCCAAACCAAATAAGAGAATTGATACCTACAAAGTGTGTGTACAGAAGGAAGGAACTAAACCGGGTCTGTATTGGCATTGAGTGCTATTACCAGATCATTGTAATACTCGTTGATCTCTAATCACTTCAACAGTTGGAAAATCCCTTAACAAGGTAGCTTTAACTAGCTTGCTGTAAATACTTTAATAGGGTGACTCACAGCCATTGAGTTCATAAAATCCTCTAACAAGGTAACCCTTAACAGGGTTTAACCCTTAACCGAGTATTCTAGCCATCCCTTAACCGGGTGATCCCTAACAGGATCGGTTCCTAACAGAACCTGTTGTAATAGTCTTTAACTGGACTAGGCTCCTAACAGAGCGGACTTCTAAAGAGTTCAAAAATAGCTTGTGGGTATTCATCCCCACCATGGTTTTTCCTAGTTGGGTTTCCATGTGAAAAATATGTGTGTCATGTATGATGCCTCTTTCATGCGATGTTTTGTAATTTCATGTTTAGTGGTGAAACATGTTAATCTAGCAAATGATTGTATCTCATAATGATAGAATATATGTTTATGCATAAGGATAAAGTGGAAATGAGGAAGTAGGTTGTATGGAAAGCTACGTGTTGTCAGTTTATGTCTTTCACAGTCTCATTATGTTTAATCGGTAGTAATTTGGTTTAGATTGGTATTTGTGTTTGTTTGTCAAGTGCACTGTTTCTAGTCAAACCAGTACAAGAAAAGTTTTTGTGTCTGTACTGATTAACACCCCCCTCTCAGTACCGGTTTGGTACTCACTTCTCATCATTGAGTTATAAGAAAGCCCTTTTTTGTTATGATTTTAGATTCTAGAGTTCAAGCATAATTAAAGCATCATAATTTGACACCTAGATCATAGGACTACTTTTAAAAGAAATTTGATAGAACTTATTGAATAAACAAGCCTTCCAAATCCCAAAGAAAGAACTAGAAGAAGTTAGAAAAATTTTGTAAAATTTGTGGTACACTATGAGATAGAATATTAAATCTTTTCTTTCAACAATAGAAATACAAAATGGGTTTACAATCTTTGATAAAATTTTATAGAAAAATGCATGTCTAAGTGTTGAATGCATTAGTTAATAGCATTAGAGAATAAAATTCTTATGGCCCCTTTTTCCAGTCAAGAGGTGAAAGAGGTTGTTTTTTCATGGCCCCTGAGAAGGCCCCAGGTCCTGATGGGTTCGCTGCTCTGTTCATCCAAAAATGTTGGTCTTTTCTTGGGGATGAGATTCTTCTTGTCTTGGAGGAAGCTAGGAGCAATAGATCTATTTTAAAGGAAATGAATACTACTCTTATTGCCATCATCCCTAAGACAGAGAACCCTAAGTCTTTTGTTGATTTTTTCCCAATCGCATTATATAAAATAATTACTAAGGCAATCTCTATGAGGCTTGCTAGGCTCATCCCTAAGATTATTTTGGGTGAGCAGGGTGAATTTTTTCCTGGTAGGGAAACTCTAGAAGGGGTCATTGTGGCACATGAGGTTCCACATTCTATCTCCAACCTATCTATTCCTGCAATGATTCTCAAATTAGATATGATGAAAGCTTATGATAGGGTTAGTTGGCAGGCTTTATCTTTTGTTCTTAGAAATTTTGGTTTTGGGGTCAAGTGGGTGAGGTGGATTAATGAATGTATTTCTACTGCTAGATTTTTTGTTATTTTGAATGGTTCCCCTTGTGGTTTTTTTGCCTCATCAAGAGGGCTTAGGCAAGGTGATCCTTTGTCTCCTTTTCTGTTTATCATTTTAGTTGAAGCC
This sequence comes from Cryptomeria japonica, assembly GCF_030272615.1. Classification (NCBI taxonomy): domain Eukaryota; kingdom Viridiplantae; phylum Streptophyta; class Pinopsida; order Cupressales; family Cupressaceae; genus Cryptomeria; species Cryptomeria japonica. The sequence goes on along the minus strand of NC_081413.1, from coordinate 408,144,782 downwards.
TTAAGTAGATTTGTCTTGGCTGCTAGCAAGGCTGGTCATTGGAAAGGTCACTAGTACATTCGGAGCTTATTTTCGACGGCCGTTTGTCGGATTTGTGATGAATTTTCATCGGAGTGCTGACAAAATAAACCGTCGAAAACTCAGCGACGGATTGGTCGATGATGCCATGCCCGTCGGAAATACGACAATCCAATGGACTCTACCGATGATCAAAAAAGTCATCGAAATCAGTAGATTTCATTGCAAATCCGACGGTGATTTGGAACTTTGCACCGACAGTGATGTTGTTTATCCGATGCTTGTGTCATCGGTCCATTCAGAGACATTGACGACCATCCAACTACGAAGTGTCGTCACACGTACAACATCCTCGTCGGTCGAAAGCTTGGTATTCATTGTAATTTTGACGATAATTTTTATCAAAAAATAATAATTATTATGCAGTCATTGATATGTACAGCGAATAATATTCTATCCCCACCACCTACTAGTAGGGGCATAGGTTTGAGGCTAATATGAGGCGCATGGTTTCAAGCTAATATGATTAGGCACACCATGGTTGAGATGGTCCAACTCCCTAGTCTCACTCTATGACTAAGCTCATGGCATATCTAAATCAAAGACATCTCAAATCCATCGTCAGTGGAAAGCTGCAAAATGCCATTTTCATACATAAGCAAGACATAGACAATTGGGCACAATCACCAAGAGAATGGTAAAAAGTGTGTTTGAGATCATTGTCCTAATTGTGGTGTGGTCATGAAGAGATCACCGTAAATTTGTCACCCTCTTCGTGACCACACCACAATTAGGACAATGATCTCAAACACACTTTTTACCATTCTCTTGGTGATTGTGCCCAATTGTGTATGTCTTGCTTATGTATGAAAATGGCATTTTGCAGCTTTCCACCGATGATGTATTTGAGATGTCTTTGATTTAGATATGGCATGAGCTTAGTCATAGAGTGAGACTAGGGAGTTGGACCATCTCAACCATGGTGCACCTACATATGTATATAGTTTTGTGTATTCATTAAAGATTTTCATTTAATTTTGAGCATTTTGGTTAGCAAATCAGGGGTGCACTTTACATTCTTGTTGTTATCCAATTCCCTTACTTTAGCTCTATTCCTTTCTTCAGATTTGAGGTCTAGAGCTCCTCCCTAAGCAAAGATTGTTGCTTTTGTCTCCCCTACTTTGGCTGGAGAGTTTCTTGCTATCTCTGGTAGCTAGACCATAGAGTTCAGCTTTTCTTAGATTCATTAAGCTTTTTATTTGTTGTGTAGTGTCTTTCTTGATATGCTTGATTAGGATAGTGTTTAATCTTTGATTTTCTAACCCTAATGACTAACATTTGTTTCTTGTGCTTCTCTTTGTGTGTGTAGCAATCAAATAGGTTTTTCTAACTATCCTTGTTTTTGCAGAGCATCATATACATATACATATTATGTATATATCTATATATCTACATATAGATATATGACCAAATCCTATATATCATTTGGTTTGATTTTATTATTGGTTGTTTTCACATATAATATTATTATAATACCTAATGTTATATCCCTATTTATTTTTGTTATCCAATTTTCATTTATATGTCAATTGCATATAATATATTAATAGGGGTTTTTTTGTTGTTAGCATCTTCATGCTTTGAGTCTAAATTTTAATATCCTAAAGCTTATTCCAGTCTTTTCTAAGGTCCTAGGTCCTTGTTGTTTTGGAAATCTCATTAAAAGGCTCCAAAAGGTTTCAAATGTACCTTATAAATGAAAAGAAGGGCTATATTCTTATGATTATATTGTAAAAACTTTAGAAAAGAAGCACATTCATGTGACTTCATGAAAGAAAAAGTTTTTTCCAAAAGAAAATAATTTGGAGGGAAGGTCATTCAAGTCTTCAAATGCATGTTCTACATGTGACCAATGATTAACTTGAGTCTGAAGGAGTCAAACTCGGGTTTGACATAGCTGGACTTGGGTTTTCATGCAAATACCCTATTAGGGAGAGGGACCAGTAGTTGTGAGGGGTAACTTTGTCAACATGTAGCCATCATGTGGAATATCATAAGACCTCCAATTTTTTTAGAAATGTAAAATGGACATTTAACTATCTAAAAATTAAGGTTTGAAGGCATGACTTTGTTACCAATTTTTTGATTTCAAGAGATAAAAAATAGAATTATTATATACCTCATGTCTTATCATGAATTTAGGAAAGTTTAGAGAAAGGATTTATTAAATACCTTGAAGGTGTCTATAAGGTTGAGCTTATTTAAAAGGATGATATTTCACAATGCAAGGTTTGGAGGGAAAATAATTCACTTGAAAAGGCATTTTAATTCAAAAGATGTAAAGACAAATAAAATTATTTATTTATTTACAAAAGTTTTCTAAAGGCCTCCTTCCACATGATTATCAATAAAATCAATTTCATGCATAGCTTGGAGGGAAATAGAAAGCTAAAAGTATAAGATTTCATGTGATTTTAGGGTTTGCATTCTGTTTCAAATGAAAAGAACCATTTATAGCTAGTTTTTAGAAGTTATGCTAGGGTTCTGTTGGGTCTCAAATCAACAAATTCGATAGGTTCTAAGGAAATGCCAACTCCTATGATCAAACCCTCCAATTAACTTAGCCAACTTATAGAGTGAACCTATTTGGTTACTAACTCTCTCACTTTAGGCTCTGCAGGACCTAGGCGGGCATACCTACTCACTAGTTGTTCCTTCAACTAATGCTTTTTATAGTAGATTTAGTGTCTTGATCTAACTTCTTCCTATCTCAGAATGGCATTAGTTCCTAGAATGGAGATATAGCATATGAGTTCAAGATTTTTGTTGTAGAAGCTATTCGATCTTGGTGCTTGAAATTTATATATACACTATTGCTAATTTACCCTAGAATTCCTACTCAACTACTCCTATTATTCTTTATGTAAAAGTATGAATTGATGGGTTGTGTTTTATAGATGACCAGTTCCTTTCTTTGTTGTTTGGGCTACAGAGTCTTTATATTTCTTTAGGACTTATTGTGTAAACTTATGAGACATTTTTTAAACCCACCCCCTCTTGATGAGTCTATCAATTATTGTTTCTTATGAGCTCTACTTCAATGTCTTTATTGTAAATTGCTTGAATGAATTTAACTCTAACCTTAAGAGACCATCCAAGGAAGAAATTCGAGGAACAATTACAATTCACAAGTAAATATTTTATTCAAATCTACAATATGAAACACAGAGTTTTACTGGAAGAACACAAGTAACCTTATCTCCTTTAGATAATATCACAAGCAACTACCTGCAGAAAAATGCAGTAATCCACAATGGTTCGAATCCACTTCAAGGATTCACTAAAATGCTTCATTTCAGTTTTCTACCTTATTGTTTATAGGTGGAAAGCCTAAGGTTCAATGTCGAACTTGGTTGCTCTGATACCATATGTAATATTCCATTAATTCTATACTTAAAGAAAATAAATTGTGATCTATAGTAAGATAAAAAATTGAGCATTTCAAAATAAAACATAACTACTTTAGTTGAAGGAGAAAACTAACTAAATGTTCTTCAACATAATAAGAATTTAACTAATTTATCTAAAAGGAAGGTAATCTTTTGACGATAAAAAACATTGAACAAATATTATTAAGCTAATCAATATGAGAAAGGAATTCAAATGACAAGTTTCATTTTTGAGGGAAGAGATAAAGGTTCAGAGGTTACAATTCATTTAACTTTCCAACTAAAACTTTTTGTATCAAGCCTCGACATAGTTTGGAATAGGGAGAGCATCATCAAGGGCTTCTCCATTCAATCGTAGACTTGCCAGTCTCCCATGCCCCTTCCAATTGGAAGAGACCCAACCCTTCATGAGGGTGCATTCTAAGGATTGGGTCTCTTTTACATCTGGCCATCTGATCTTGGTGTTCAAAACCTACACACAACTAGTCAGTCACACACTATAGGTAACCCCTAACTACTATGACCATATGAATAGTAGGTGTATCTAGTTCATGTGATCTAACAATCACTTAGATAAAGCATCACCATCTTGGCCAAGGTTTTAACATTGCAAGCACTAATGCATTGTTAGTGTTCACCTCCCTCGCACAACTTGTACATACAATTCTTGAGCTCAACAAACTCACTAGTTACCAACCATCTAAACAAGTCATCTGCTTAATGTGTACCAACAATAATGGTTATTAACGACCATCATATGATAAATAGCATACACTTGAGCCAACTAACTCACTGGTTTACTAACCAACTATGTAGCGAACTGCTTAATGTCTACTAATAATAACGGTCATAAATGACCATCAAAAGATAATTAACATACACTTGAGTTAGTCGATTCATTGGTTATAGAACTTCTAGGTTTAGCTGATCCAATTCGTTACATAACAGTCTCATGTCTACTGACATTAATGGTTTACAAGGACCTTCATGGGATTGTGACATAACCTAACAAGCCAACTGCTACAAATCCCCTATCTCTAACAAGCTTCAACTGTCATCATGGAATTAAACCTAATACAACATTGGTTCCCTTATTTAGCTAAATTAACACATCATATTATGACTCAACAAAAAATACAGTTCTAATATTTTTTTTTGTATTTGTATATTCCCAAAAGT